>NW_024087268.1:0-117485 GCF_009730915.1 Dioscorea cayenensis subsp. rotundata
ACACACAAAAACACCAATGATCCATAAGAAAACATAGCAATAGCATGTAAAAGATTAAGATACCAATAGTAAAACTCTTATTCATGCAAGTGTTAAACTAAAACCTAGAAAAAAATAGCAAAGGCTTGGGTTGCTTCCCAAGAAACTCTAGTTTAACGTAACTAAGCTTGACGTACCTCTTCTTACCTTACAGGGACTCATAAATGAATGTTTCCCTTTTAGTGACAACCTGAAAGCAAGATGAACATAATCTTTTCAAGTAGAGGGAGAGTTATCGAGCTTGTTACTGCACAAGGGTTCGTCACCCTTACTCCGTGCTTACACATCCCTATTAGCCTTGGGGCACTTCTTGTGGTGTCGCCTTGCTCGCTTTATCTTTTGGATCATCTTCTTCATGATCCCTGGGGTAGGTGGCATCTTGTCCTCTAGAATAAGTGATAAGACTTCTCTGTTCTCCACTTCTTGATCTAGCACCCATTTATATGGGTCCGAAGACATCATTCCTACATGTATTCGTCAATTAACTCATTAGTAGTGTCAAGAAAGTAAAGAGTATCATGAGAATAAGGAGAATGTCACGTGGCTTCGACAATGCAGTATGTCAACTTGTCATCACCATCTCATAAAGTCAACTTTCCACCGTCCATGTCAATGCGAGCCTTGGATGTGCTCAAGAATAGCCTCCCAAGTATCAGTGGGACATGGACATCGTCATCAACATCCATCACTATAAAATCAACAAGAAATATGTACTTGATGACTTTTACAAGTATGTCTTCAGTTATGCCCCTCGGATGTCTAACCGTTCGGTCCACCAATTGAAGTGTCAATTGAGTGTGCTCTCCTAAGCCTAGGCTCGGAACAATGTGTAAGGCATGACGTTGATACTAGCGCCTAAATCCACCAATGACTTTTCTTCTCATAAATTGGCAATGTTACATGGAATGATAAAGCTTCCAGAGTCCTTTTTCTTGTTCGGCATGTTCTTTTGCAACACGCCAAACATGAAGTGTCTAGAATCACAGATGCACTCTCCTCCAACTTATTCTTATTGGTCAAGAGGTCCTTCAAAAACTTTGCATAGAAACGCATTTGAGACAATGCCTCCACAAATGGGATATTTATTTACAACTGCTTGAATAGACCCAAGAACTTCTTGTATTGCTCGTCATTTTGTTCATTCTTCAATCTTGAATGATTAGGGATTCTTGGCTTGTAGGGTGGGGGTGCCACCTCTTTCTCTTTGTTGGTTCTCTCCTCAACCTCCACGACATCGAGTGCTTCAACATTGGTCTTCTCACTCAGGAGCCTACCCTCAACTTCATGATCACTTCTCAAAGTGATCGCCTTCACATGTTCTCTTGGGTTTGTCCCCTTGTTGCTAGGCAAACTCCCTTGAGGTTTTTCTGAGAGTAACTTTGCAATTTGACCCATTTGATTCTCCAAGTTGTGCAATGATGCGATGTGGTTGTGTAGTATGGCTTCAATTGATTGAAATCTTGTATCTGATGATTAAATAAACTTGGTCAAAGCCTTCTCTAAATCGGTCATCCGATTTTCTAACCCTGAAATTCAATTCTCCATGGTCGGGGCTTCTTATTATTGTTGGAAACCCGGTGGTACCATGGTCTTCTGTTGCCCTTGATTACTCCAAGAAAGGTTATGGTGGCTCTTCCATCCCAGATTGTAGGTATTGCTATATGTATTTCCATGACCTCTCATTGCATTACCCACAAAGTTAACCTGTTCCATTGAGGATGTACCATCAATAGAAATCGGGTAATCAGATGGACCATGTCCTCATCCACACCCAGTACAACTCGTTATAGCCGCCAATCTAGGACAAGTTAGAGTGTCTAATTTACTACTCAATGACTCAACCTTGGCCGCCGATGAGGTAACTGCATCAATCTCTTGAAGTATGGCTACCTTCTTTCTATCCCCTGTGTTCTACTAATAACTGTTCATAGCTATTTCTTCAATGAGATGTTGAGCCTCGTCCAGAGTTTTACTTCCTAAGTCACCTCTTGCTGCAACATCAATTAACTACTTTGTGCTTGGGTTCAATCCACTATATAAAGTCTGAATGATCATCCACTCGGTAAACCCATGTTGAGGACATTTATGAAGGAGCTCCTTGAACCTATCCCATGTCTTAAAAAGGGACTCCAATTCTGTTTGCACAAAAGAGGATATTTCATTCATAAGCTTCGCGGATTTTCTTGGAGTTAAATATCGGGCAAGAAAAGCTTCTACCATGTCTTCCCATGTAGTGATCAATGCTCTAGGAAAATGGTAAGGCACTCAACTTGATATCATAATCTGTAATTGATAAGTGCTTGTGTGATAAGAATGTGAAATGTTCTTTCCTTATCATGACCATTACTTTTATCAGCTTTTAGCGCTAATACATGTGTATTTGTGTTACTTTTATGCATGTAGAGTTGTAAAGCTAAGAAGTATTGAGAAAAGAAGCCAAAAGTAGACCGTGAGCACACTAATTGGTGGAATCTTAGAAGGAACAAACGCAAAGACACAAGTGGGGTGTTATGATGCATGAGTGTGTGCCAACCTCCGTGTACTCAAGCTATTACAACCAGTCGGAGAGGCACGAAGGCAGTCTCATTCGCATATCCCGATGACAAGGTCCCCTTGTGTATATCCCGTAAGTGCACGGATTTGTCAAAATAATAATCTCGGATGAGCGGGTATCGAATCCATATGGAATAGGGAATAAAAATACTTAATTCGATTCTTAGCTATGTGAAAGATCAATGATGATAAGTGTGACAATGATTCAATTCTCAACAATAAACACAACAAGTAAGAGAGCAAAAGTAAAGAAGGGGGTAAGGCAATCGATAAAGATGTGGTACCCGGATAATGCTCCGCCCAGGATAATTGTTTCAAGTGCAAGAACCCTCTATTATGCTTCCTAATCAATGCAATAGTGAGTCATGGAAATCCTTAATTATATAGTCCCAAATCTAAGGTCAACTATGCCTAACTCTATACATGTCCCGAAGGAGAGATTAGATAACCTCTCAACCTCGCACTCGCATAGAGTTGCAATGAGCTCTAGGGATTCCAAGTGATAAATCTCTTCCTACTTATAGACCTAACCCTTTGGTCTAGGTGGAAGATCCCTAACCATGATTAAGCCCTAGATACTAAGATCACCTCAATGCTTCAGTCCATTGCACGCGCAACTAAGCCCCAGCCGAAGTTCATCCCTTAGACCATTCACTCTATTATGGCCGCAAAGAACTCGAGGAACGGAGGTAGAATCTATCACGTCAGAGGGAAAAGGGGACACTCCTGTACCTCTTGACTTACCCTCTCAACCCTCTCCAACCTAGCTTTGTCCAACGCTCGTGGTGTGTCACTCACTCACAAGGTTACCAACGAGAACTCTCAACCCTAGTATCACTCTAGGGAAATGTTCATACAATCAAGCATTCAAGGTTGGAACTCACAATAAACATCAATTAATTGAAAGCATAATAAAGAGATTCAATGAAACGAATACATCCTAGGGTTCACAAATACCCAAGTACCCACTAGGGGTTTAGCTCTCCATGGAGCTAAGTACAATCAAAGAAATAGAATATAAAAGTAATGAATCCATAAAGAAACCCCCTCGATAGTCATGTCGATGGTCTTGTGGAAAGTTCTCTACTCGTCGTCCAAGGATTCCCTCGTCCGGTATAGGATACGCCTCGACGGAAGCTCCACTACCAACCTTCTTCCTAAGGAATGATGATGTCAGAGCCGTAGAACCTCTCCAAAACCTTGGCCAATACCCCTCAAAAGATGGAGAAAAGAATACTAAAATCGGGGCTGATTCGGCTTTAAATAGGGCTGGAATTGGGCGACTACACGGGCGTGGATGCTTCACGCGCCCGTGCGGAATTTCCACACGGGCGTGGATAATTTCCACACGCCCATGTGGATTCTCTGAACTCCTGTTTTCTCGGTTGGCTGTGAACAGTACTGCTACAATACCCAGCCTGAATAGCTTCCTGAATCCATTCTTTCATCTGAGTAATGCAAACGGGCACACGTTCACGTCGTGGATCACTTGCTTCTTCAATGACAAGCAAGTTGGTGGAGCTCTTGTTCTATGTGCATTAATCGGAATGCTCGATTGTGACTGCCTTTGTGCCACTCCAAATGGATGTGCCAAACTCGAATACGAGGAGGTTGGCACACACTCTAGCATCTCACATCCGACCTATGTCTTCGCATTTGAACCTTAGCAAGATTTCCTCCAAAATTGGTGCATTGTAATCCACATTGGCTTCTATTCTTCATACTCGGCCTCACAACCCTACCTGTACGAAAGTAACATAAAAACACACATATTAGTGTAACAACCTGAGAAAAGTAATGCTCAACATAAGGAATGAACGCTTCGCATTCATATCGCACAAGCACTTATCAAACTCCCCCACACTTAAGCTTTTGCTTGTCCTCAAGCAATAATTAAAACGTTATGTGCATCAATGAAGAAAATATTGAAAGTGCTTTGCCTTAGGTTCACCAAAGTATACAAAGAGAGCATTCTACAAGTAAGGGAAATTTCAACACTAAATATGACAAGATCCCCTTGCGTATATCCCGCAAGTGCACGGGTTTGTCAAAGTAATAATCCCGGGTAAGCGGGGTCAAATCCACAGGGAGTAGGGAGTAAAGACACTTAATTCTATTCTTAGCTATGTGGAGTATCAACAATGATAAGTGTGATAATGATTCAGTTCTCAACAATTAAAAGCAACAAGTAAGAGAGCATAAGGAAGAAGGAGGTAAGGCAATCGATAAAGATGGGGTACTCGGATGATGCTTCACCTAGGATAATCTCTTCAAGTGCAAGAACTCTCTGTTATGCTTTCTAATCAATGCAATGGTGAGTCGTGGAAATCATTACATACATAGTCCCAAATCTATGGTCAACTATGCCTAACTCTATTCATGTCCAGGAGGAGAGATTAAATAACCTCTCAACCTTGCACTCGAATAAAGTTGCAATGAGCTCTAGGGATTCTAAGTGATAAATCGCTTCCTAATTATAGACCTAACCCTTTGGTCCAGGCGGAAGGTCCCTAGCCACAATTAAGCCCTAGATACTAAGATCCCCTCAACGCTTCTCTCCGTTGCACTCGCAACTAGGCCCCAGCGGAGGTTCATCACTTAGACCATTCACTCTATTATGGCCGCAAAGAACTCAAGGAACAGAGGTAGAATCTATCACTTCAGAGGGAAAAGGGGACGCTCCTGTACCTCTCGACTCACCCTCTCAACCCTCTCCAACCTAGCTTTGTCTAACGCTCGTGGTGTGTCACTCACTCACAAGGTTACCAACAAAAACTCTCAACCCTAGTGTCACTCTAGGGGAAATAATCATACAATTAAGCATTCAAGGTTGGAACTCACAATAAACATCAATTTATTGAAAGCATAATAAAGAAGTTCAAAGAAACGAATACATCCTAGGGTTCATGACAAATTCCCCTTGCTTATATCCCGCAAGTGCACGGGCTTGTCGAAGTAATAATCCCGGGTGAGCGGGGTCGAATCCACAGGGAGTAGGGAGTGAAAATACTTCATTTGATTCTTAGCTATGTGGAAGATCAATTGTGATAGGTGTGAAATGGATTCAATTCTCAACAATAAAATCAACAAGTGAAAGAGCAAAAGTAAGAAGAGGGTAAAGCAATCGATAAAGATGGGGTACTCGGATAATGCTTCACCTACGATAATCGCTTCAAGTGCAAGAACTCTCTATTATGCTTCCTAATCAATGCAATGGTGAGTCGTGGAAATCCTTACATACATAGTCCCAAATCTAAGGTCAACTATGCGTAACTCTATACATGTCCCGGAGGAGAAATCGAACAATCTTAACACCTCGCACTCGCATAGAGTTGCAATGAACTCTAGGGATTCCAAGTGATAAATCTCTTCCTAAATATAGACCTAACCCTTTGGTCCAGGCGGAAGGTCCCTAGCCACAATTAAGCATTAGATACTAAGATCCTCTCAACGCTTCACTCCATTGCACGCGCAACTAGGCCCCAGCAGAGGTTCATCCCTTAGACCACTCACTCTATTATGGCCGCAAAGAACTCAAGGAACGGAGGTAGAATCTATCACGCCGGAGGGAAACGGGGACGCTCCTATACCTCTCGACTCATCCTCTCAACCCTCTCCAACCTAGCTTTGTCTAACGCTCGTAGTGTGTCACTCACACACAGTTTACCAACGAGAACTCTCAACCCTAGTGTCACTCTAGGGGAAATGTTCATACAATCAAGCATTTAAGGTTGGAACTCATAATAAACATCAATTTATTGAAAGCATAATAAAGAAGTTCAATGAAACGACTACATCCTAGGGTTCACAATCATCCAAGTACCCACTAGGGGTTTAGCTCTCCATGGAGCTTAATACAATCAAAGAAATCGAATGTAAAAGCAATGAATCCATAAAGAAACCTCCTTGATGGTCGTGTCGATGGTCTTGTGGAGAGTCCTGTACTCGTCGTCCAAAGATTCCTTCGTCCGGTATAGGATACGCCTCGATCCAAGCTCCCCTACCAACCTTCTTCCTAATGTAATCACGATGTCGCAGCCGTAGAACTTCGCCAAAACCATGGCCAATACCCCTCGAAACCCTAGCCGAAGTCCTCTCACAAGTTGGGGAAAAGATGGAGAAAAGAATACCAAAAATCGGGGCTAAAATCGGCTTTAAATAGGGCTGGAATCGGGCGACTGCACGGGCATGAATGATGTCACACGCCCTCGTGGAATTTCCACACAGGCGTGGATAATTTCCACACTCCCGTGTGGATTCTCTGTTTCTCTGATTTCTCGGCCGGGCTGCTACAGTACTTGCTACAGTATCTGCTATAGTGCTATGCCGGAAATACTCTCGAATTCCATACTTTCATTGGGGTAACACAAACGACTACACATTTACGTCGTGAATCACTTGCCTCTTCAATGATGTGCACGTTGGTGGATCTCTTGTTCTTATATGCATAAATCAAAATGTTCGAGTATGACTGCCTTTGTGCCCCTCCAAATGAATGTGCTCACTCGAATACGAGGAGGTTGGCACACACTCTAGCATCTCACACCTGACCTATGTCTTCGCGTTTGAACCTTAGCAAGATCTCCTCCAAAATAGGTGCATTATGATCCACATTGGCCTATTTCCTTCATACTCGGCCTCACAACCCTACCTGCATGAAAGTAACATAAAAACACACATATTAATGTTAAAATCTGAGAAAAGTAATGCTCAACTTAAGGAATGAATGCTTCGCATTCATATCGCACAAGCACTTATCAGTTCACCATCACCCAAGTACCCACTAGGGGTTTAACTCTCCATGGAGCTAAGTACAATCAAAGAAATTGAATGTAAGAACAATGAATCCATAAAGAAATCCCCTCAATGGTCATGTCGATGGTCTTGTAGAGAGTCCTCTACTCGTCGTCCAAGGATTCCCTCGTCCGGTATAGGATACGCCTCAACGGAAGCACCCCTACCAACCTTCTTCCTAAGTAATGATGATGTCAGAGCCGTAGAACCTCTCCAAAACCTTGGCCAATACCCCTCAAAACCCTAGCCGAAGCCCTCTCTCAAGTTAGGGAAAAGATGGTGAAAAAAATACCAAAATCTGGGCTGAATCGGCTTTAAATAGGGCTAGAATCGGGCAACTCCACGGGCTTGGACGCTACACGCGCCCGTGCGGAATTTCCACACGGGCGTGGATAATTTCCACATGCCCGTGTGGATTCTCTGTTTCACTTATTTTTTAGCCGGCTGTGAACAGTGCTGCTACAGTCTTCGACCTGAATAACATCCCAATTCCATACTTTCATCGGAGTAACGCAAACGGGCACATGTTTATGTCATGAATCACTTGCTTCTTCAATGATATATATGTTGGTGGAGCTCTTATTCTTATATGCATAAGACGGAATGCTCGAGTGTGACTACCTTTGTGGCCCTCCAAATGGATGTGCTCATTCGAATGCGAGGAGGTTGGCACACACACTCTAGCATCTCACACCTGTCCTATGTCTTCGCGTTTGAACCTTAGCAAGATCTCCTCCAAAATAGGTGCATTATGATCCACATTGGCCTATTTCCTTCATACTCAGCCTCACAACCATACCTGCATAAAAGTAACATAAAAACACACATATTAATGTAAAAACCTGAGAAACGTAATGCTCAAACTTAAGGAAAGAATGCTTCGCATTCATATCACACAAGCACTTATCAAAATATGAAAAAAATCAATGCTCTAGCTAAACACTTGAATCAAAAAGGATACAAAACCCGAAATTGTGTACGTGTGTGAACTCACTCAAGTCAACCCAAAGTATACTCCTCAAAGTTCTAAGTACAAGGGACTTATTTATCTACAAAAGTGACAACAATTTCAAAGATGGTAGTAGCTTCACATATCCTCTAAGGTAGCCCTCTCCAAAGCGGCCGCTTAGGTGGCTTTCACACTTTCGAGGTGGTAGCTCTTTCTACCGGAGTGGTAGCTTTCACTCATCCTATGACATAGCTCTTTCTCTCATTAGGGCATAGCTAGTATCCGACTTATGAGAGTAGCTTCATACTTCATAGATGGTAGCTCTTTCCACCCAATAAACACAAATAACCAATAAAACTAAACTTTATTTATTTTTTTATTTTTTGGAATTCAACACAAGAAACAACTATAACTAGTCCCTTTAATATCAAACTTGAGTTTCCAAAAGAGTCTAATAAGTGAGTAGTGCAACAAGTATAAATCGGGGAAAAATTCCTTGACATTCAAGCAAAACTAGAGCATGAAAACATTCAATGTTAGAAATTCTCCTAAACTCAAGAATACAATCCTTGCAACTAAGGTGAACCGTCGTTGGCTATGTGAGCATATATCAGTCAAGAACAATAGAAAAGAATGTGTGCACTATGAAACTCCCCCCCACACTTAAGTTGTACATTGTCCCCAATGTACACATGCAAGCTCACTCAAAATATATATCATTCAAAAGCAAATGTGGGAGAAGCAATCAAAACAATACTCCCCTGACTCCTAGTGTTGCGTTTGATGAAGCTAATTCCATGGCGGTAGTGTTCCGACGGGTTGTGAAGCTCACACGGCTAAATGCCTGAGGACCTTGGCCGTGCCCATGACTAAGTCTCAATTCCCAAAAAGACAAGACCATCTGCACGCATACACGAGGGGGTTCAGTGAAGCTCAATAAAAATAAAATATCACGAGTATATATAAAAGATAGACAATGAATACAACTCGAGATGCAAAATGAAAAGAAACTCAGAAGGAGAATCCTTTCTGAGTGAACAAGTCTAAAATAAAATGCATAAAATAAAAAGAACTAAAAGTCAAATGTCGGTGTCGCCCTCAGGCTCTGGTTGCTACTGCTGGTGAAGACACACATGGTGGGTCCACCGGTGCCGGGGTAGAGGATGGAGATGCTGGAGGAACTGAGGGGGCCTGAGGAGTCCTCGGCCGCAGGACAAATGATGAGGCGATGTCTCGCTCTAAGATCTGCTGTAATACGTCGAAACGTGCCATGAACTCTGTGTACTGAGTGGCCTGCGTAGCCCTAATATCTGAAATCTCGGCTCGAGCTTCCGCTACCTCAATCCGTACCATCCCCAAAGCGCTCTCGAGCCTCTCAGAGCGATCATAAGCTCGAGATGGTGAAAAGCATACTACGACGGGGTGGTTCCTCTGCCACTGGAGTTGCCTCGGTCTCCATCGATGCTGGCTGAGGTTCGGGAGCGGGCTGAGATGGCCCGGCTTCATCACCCTCATCCTCGGCTATCTCTAGAGCTGGTAGCACTAAAGAAAAAACGTTGTCCGAACCCTGCGGATCATATCCATCAATCTCATCGTCTCTAGACTCAGGAGAGCAGGTATACTGGTCTTCTCGGCCCCACGAATCGAATCAAAGAGACCCATGGCCAACACTAATCTCTTAATGTAGGGGCCTGAGAAGATCGCTCCCAGTCTAGCATAGTATCCCTGATGTCTGATGTACTCTGCCATGTTGTGCCCTAAGTGAATCGGTACGCGCTACACCATCGAATACAAATACAATAGTTCCTGACGACTCAGAACACCAGTGCTATCACCACGACCATTCACCGACCTACTCATGATGGCATGTAAATATTTGTATGCAGGTCGGGAAAGGCATGTGGCCTTGGACACCCCCGGCTCGTACTGACCCTGACCACATAGCACTCTGTAAGCTCTCTGTGGGGTCAAGGTTCCAAGATAATCAGTCGATAACTGAGCGTACTCTTCCGTATCTGTGAATGCCTCCTCATACAAGCCAAGTAGTACTGAAAACTGAGCAACACTCAAGCTATGGTGGTGTCCAAATACTCTGAACTGAATGGAGTTCAAACTGTCAAAGCTCGTGTACGATCTGTCAAACTCGAATGATGATAGCACCTCCAGTGCAAACTCTCAGATGGCTGGCTCTCTAATCATCAATAACTGCCGCCAACCACCTACTGAAATGAGATCCTCTACCTCATCAGCGAATTCATCTCCCTGCTATAGATCTCGTAGTATAGTCGTGTCCAGGAATCGAGTCTGTCCAAACCGAAGTATAGACAAGCGCTCATAGCGAAGCTGATGCTCTGGAATCGCAAACCTCATGCCCTCAGTCTCAGGGGATGAGTCACGGGGCCTCTTATCAGCTTGCTTCTTCGATCGAGGTGCCATAATCGACGAGATGGGATGAGAAAATGAAGAACCGGCCGGAAAACCTTGCAGAAATTCTACCAAATTAGCGCTATGAAATTGGAGAATGATGTGATAGTGTTTCCAGATGAATAGAGGTCGTGAAGAGGGAGAGAAACTAATCTTCTTTAAAAAGAACTCGTGACCCTTGATGTTCTGTGCATCCACACAGGCGTGCGGTAATTACCCACGCCCGTGCGCCCCATAGGAGAGCTTCACAGGGGCAGGTGCACGCCCCTGGGCTCTCTCGGCAAAAACTTTCACTAACTTTGAACGATCTCACACGGGCGTGCGGAAAATACCCACGCCCGTGCGCCGGACCCACGGGGCAGCCGCACGCCACTGTGGCTTCTCTGAACATCCGAGAAGAATACCAAGTGTTCTACACACCCGTGCAGAAATTCCGCACGGACGTGGACATTCACATGCCCAACTTACAGGGGGAGCCACACGCCCCTGTGTCTTCTCGGGATGGAGAGAACTCATCTGCAGAGTTTCGCACGGGTGTGTGAAATTACCCACGCCCGTGCGTAGTTCACAAGGTCGCCCACAGGGGCGAGTCCACACCCCTGTGTGCTCTCGGGATAATCCGCCCAACTCTGCAGGAATTCACACGCCCGTGCGAAAATTACCCACGGGCGTGTGACAGTCGCATGGTCGTTTACAGGGGCAGCCGCATGCCCATGTGCCTTCTCTGGCTGAGCTCGCAGTGCAGCTCCACGGGCATGCGGAAATTCCACACGCCCGTGTGTTTTCTCTGGATGACTTAGAAAAATCTGCAGGCTCTGCAAAAAATTTCTTAACATGTTTACACACTCAGAGCCTGCTTTATTATGCAAATTTTACAAGTGAAAATCATGAAATAGAGCTCAAAAAACCATACTTCGGCAATTCCACTTGAAAACACACAATAACTTTAAAAACCCACTATTAAATCGCAGCACAAGCATCATAAAATTCAAGACACCAACACTTAACAATTTATCCATGCAAACAACCTAACTAAAAATAAGAAAACAGTAAACACTTGGGTTGCCTCCCAAGAAGCGCTTGTTTTACGTCACTAAGCTTGACGTACCTTGTCTTACCTCACAGGGGTTCATAGATGAAGGTTGCCCTCTTACCCATGGCTTGAAAGCATGATGTGCAGAGTCTCTTGAGGGTAGAGGGTGTATTATCGGGCTTGGGACTGCCTAGCAATGGTTCATCCAACTTCTTTGGTTCACGGACGTCTCCAAAAGCCTTGGAGTGTTTCCGGTGGCGTCTCCTAGCCCTCTTCATTTTCTGAAGCACCTTCTTCGAGATCCCCAGTGTAGATGGTACTTCTTCCGTCGATCCAAGCATCATTACATCTTCATGTCCCTCTTCTTGGTCGAAAAAAGCTTCATACAGATCCGGATTGAACATTTCCTGCATGTATTCATCAATAATCTCATCAGTAGTGTCTAGAAAATATAACGTATCATCGAAGTCAAGAGAATGCCGCATGGCTTCAGCAAGGCGGTATGTGAGCTTGTCATCTCCAACTCTCAATGTGAGCTCTCCGCCGTCCATGTCAATCAGTGCTTTGGAAGTCTGCAAGAACGGTCTCCCAAGTATCAAAGGTACATCCGCATCCTCATCGACATGTAGCACTACAAAGTCAACCGAAAAAATATACTTGTCCATCTTGACAAGCAGGTCTTCAATGATGCCTCTTGGATGTCGCACTGTTTGGTCCGCTAGTTGCAAAGTCATCCGAGTAGGCCTAGGCTCACCCAATCCTAGCTTTTGAAAGAATGTGTATGGCATGACGTTGATACTGGCCCCTGAGTCAATCAATGCCATTTCTTCACCTAGATTGCCAATATTACACGAAATGATGAAGCTTCCCGGGTCTTTTTTCTTGTTCGGCATGTTCTTTTGCAACACTGCCGAGCATGAAGCATCTAAAATCACTGAAGCACTTTCCTCCAACTTCCTCTTGTTAGTCAACAAGTCTTTTAAGAACTTCGCATACTTAGGCATTTGGGCCAATGCCTCAACACTAGGAATATTAATGTGGAGTTGCTTGACCAAACTCAAGAACTTCTTCTATTGTTCATCCCCTTGGTCATTTTTCAATCTAGAGGGATAAGGGATTCTTGGCTTGAAAGGTGGGGGTACCACCTCTTTCTCTTTGCTTGTTCCCTCTTCAACCTCTATAGCCTCGGGTGTGTGTTCTTTTGGCTTCTCACTCGGAAGCCTACCTTCAACCTCACGACCACTTCTCATAGTGATCTCCTTCACATGCTCTCTAGGATTGGTCTCTGTATTGCTCGGCAAGCTTCCATGTGGCCTTTCAGAGAGAGACTTCGCAATTTTCCCCACCTGATTTTCAAGGTTATGCAAAGTGGCGGTGTGGTTGTGAAGTGTTGACTCGACTGATTCAAACCTTGTATTTGCTGATTGTATAAATCTAGTCAACTACTTCTCTAGGTCACTCATTCGGGTTTCCAAACCTGAGACTCTATTCTCCACCTGAGGGGCTTGTTCTTGTTGGAAACCCGGTGGCCCTATGGCCTTTTATGGACCTTGATTACTCCATGAGAAATTGGGATGATTCTTCCAACCCGGATTGTAGGTATTGCTATATGGGTTTCCTTGAGGCCTCATGCCATTACTTACAAAATCAGCATTCTCCACCGAAGAAACATCACCAATAGAGATCGGGCAATCGGAGGGAGCATGTCCTCCACCACACCCGGTGTAATTAGTCATGGCCGTCACTCTATTTGAAGTTAGAAGATCTAACTTCTTACTGAAATTTTCCACTTGGGCCGCCAATGAAGTTACCGCATCTATCTCATGGAGACCGGCCACCTTTTTCTTCCCCCTAGCATTCCATTTGTAGCTATTTAACCCCATTTCTTTAATTAACAGACGGGCCTCATTGGGGGTCTTGCTACCTAAGGTACCTCCTACTGGCGTATCCAAGATATGCCTTGTACTCGGGTTCAAACCATTGTAAAAGGTTTGAACAATCATCCACTCCGGGAATCCGTGTTGCGGGCAGTTCCTCAGGAGCTCCTTGAAACTTTCCTATGTCTCGAATAGAGACTCCAATTCCAACTAAACAAAGGATGAGATCTCATTCCTAAGCTTTGCTGATTTTCCGGGAGGGAAATAACGAGCTAGAAAAGCTTCCACCATCTCCTCCCACGTGGTAATTGATGCTCTAGGTAACGAGTGTAGCCACTGCTTTGCTCTCCCCTTTAGGGAAAATGGGAAGGCTCTCAATTTGATGGCATCATCCATCATCCCATTTATCTAGCATATCACACACCTCGAGAAAGCTCTCCATGTGACTGTTTGGATCCTCATCGGCCAAACCATTGAATTGTGCGAATTGCTGCAACATGTGGATGAATGCCGGCTTCAACTCAAAGTTCTGAGCTGTAATCGAGGGACGCACAATACTCGATTGTGTCCCCAACACTGAAGGTCTGGCATAATCGGATAATGTTCGTTGTTGCTCATTCTGTTCTGCCATATTTTCATATTCTTCTACTTCCAAATCAGCTTGATTAGACTATTCTTATACAGGCTCTTTCCCTTTTCTTCTAAGTGTACGTTCAAGCTCAGGATCTCCTTCAATCAATGTTGAGGGATTCCCTCGGGTCATAACCTGGAGCTGCACCCAAAAAAGAAGGAAAAAGAAATCAGAACGATGATAGAATAAGAAGATAGGAAATAGATGTATGGTGAAATAGCTAAGAAAACAAAGTGCAAAGTATCTCTAAATACCTATTCCGCGGCAATGGCGCCAAAAACTTGACATGGTCCCCTTGCGTATATCCCGCAAGTGCACGGATTTGTCGAAGAAATAATCCCGGATGAGTGGGTATCGAATCCAGAGGGAATAGAGAATAAAAATACTTAATTCGATTCTTAGCTATGTGAAAGATCAATGATAATAAGTGTGACAATGATTTAATTCTTAACAATAAAAATAACAAGTAATAGAGCAAAAATAAAGAAGGGGTTAAGGCAATCAATAAAGATGGGGTACCCGGATAATGCTCCGCCTAGTATAATTGTTTCAAGTGCAAGAACCCTCTATTATGGTTCCTAATCAATGCAATGGTGAGTCGTGGAAATCCTTAATTACATAGTCCCAAATCTAAGGTCAACTATGCCTAACTCTATAAATGTCCCGGAGGAGAGATTAGATAACCTCTCAACCTCGCACTCGCATAGAGTTGCAATAAGCTCTAGGGATTCCAAGTGATAAATCTCTTCCTAATTATAGACCTAACCCTTTGGTCCAGGTGGAAGGTCCCTAACCATGATTAAGCCCTAGATACTAAGATCACCTCAACGCTTCACTCCGTTGCACGTTCAACTAAGCCCCAGTGGAAGTTCATCCCTTAGACCATTCACACTATTATGGCCGCAAAGAACTCGAGGAACAGAGGTAGAATCTATCACGTCGAAGGGGAAAGGGGACGCTCCTGTACCTCTCAACTCACCCTCTCAACCCTCTCCAACCTAGCTTTGTCTAACGCTCTTGGTATGTCACTCACTCACAAGGTTACCAATGAGAACTCTCAATTCTAGTTTCACTCTAGGGGAAATGTTCATACAATCAAGCATTCAAGGTTGGAACTCACAATAAACATCAATTAATTGAAAGCATAATAAAGAGATTCAATGAAATAAATACATCCTAGGGTTCATAAATACCCAAGTACCCACTAGGGGTTTAGCTCTCCATGGAGCTAAGTACAATCAAAGAAATAGAATGTAAAAAGCAATGAATCCATAAAAGAAACCCCCTCGATAGTCATGTCGATGGTCTTGTGGAAAGTCCTCTACTCGTCGTCCAAGGATTCCTCGTCCGGTATAGGATACGCCACAACGGAAGCTCCCCTACCAACCTTCTTCCTAAGGAATGATGATGTCGGAGCCATAGAACCTCTCCAAACCCTTGGCCAATACCCCTCAAAACCCTAGCTGAAGCCCTCTCTCAAGTTGGGGAAAAGATGTAGAAAAAAATACTAAAATCGGGGCTAATTCCGCTTTAAATAGGGCTAGAATCGGGTGACTATACAGGCGTGGATGCTTCACGTGCCCGTGCGGAATTTCCACACGGGCGTGGATAATTTCCACACGCCTGTGTGGATTCTCTGAACTCCTGTTTTCTCGGCCGGCTGTGAACAGTGCTGCTACAATACCCATCCTGAATAGCTTCCCGAATCCATACTTTCATCGGAGTAACGCAAACAGGCACACGTTCACGTCGTGGATCACTTGCTTCTTCAATGATAGGCAAGTTGGTGGAGCTCTTGTTCTATGTGCATAAATCGGAATGTTTGAGTGTGATTGCCTTTGTGCCCCTCCAAATGGATGTGCCAAACTTGAATACGAGGAGGTTGGCACACACTCTAGCATCTCACATCCGACCTATGTCTTCGCATTTGAACCTTAGCAAGATTTCCTCCAAAATCGGTGCATTGTGATCCACATTGGCTTTTTTCCTTCATACTCGGTCTCACAACCCTACCTGCATGAAAGTAACATAAAAACACACATATTAGTGTAAAAACCTGAGAAAAGTAATGCTCAACATAAGGAATGAACGCTTCGCATTCATATCGCACAAGCACTTATCACCCGACTTGTGCATTGTTAGCAAGATCTTTACCAACGAAGCCTTTAATTGAAGAAGAGTTGCGATCAATGGCATAAAAGTGTGCCCGTTTATGTTACCTCGATGAAAAGTGTGGATTGGGAGCATTTTGAAAAGCACTGTAGTAGGGTACTGTAGCATATCATTGCGGCAAAGTACTGTAGCAGTTCCTGCTCACAACTGCCCAGAGAGCAGATTTCCTGAGAATCCACACGGGCGTGTGGAAATTCCCCTAGCCTGTGTGGAAATTTCACAGGCCCATGGGAAGAATCCACAGGGGTGTGTGGATTCCTGATTCCAGGCCTATTTAAGCCATGATTCAGCCCGACTTTAGGAATCTTTTTGCCTTCTTCTGTTCCACTTTTCTCTATTATTTGGGAAACAATCGGCTAGGGTTTAGAGAGGCTTTTGGCAAGTCTTTCGAATCGTTTGAGGGATTCGACACCGTGGTTCACTTGGAAGAAGGTTATTGGTGGAGCTTTCATCGACATAGATCCGGTGAGGTGTGCCCTAGGCCATACAATGGGACCTTTGGAGAAGACTTGGCTACTCCACAAGACCATTGATACAACTGCCGAGGGGGTTTTCTTATGGAACACTTGCTTTTACTTTCGATTTCATTGTTGATTGTATTATGCTCCATGCAGAGCTAAACCCCCTAGTGGGTACTTGGATTTTGTAAACCCTAGGATGTTATTGTTTCATTGATCTTTTATTATGCTTTCCTTAATTGATGTTTCAATTAAGTTCCAATCTTGAGTGCTTGTGGAATAATTTCTTCCCTAGAGTGACACTAAAGTTGAGAGTCCATCTTGGTAACCATTGTAGATGAGTGACACACTACGAGGGTTAGACATTGCTTGATTGGAGAGGGTTAAGAGGGTGAGTCGAGAGGTAGCAGAGCATTCCCTTTTCCCTCCAGTGTGATTTATCCTACCTCAATTTCCTTGAGTTTTTGGCGGTCACAATAGAGTGAAGTTCTAGAGGATGAACTCCGCTAGCGTATAGTTGCGTGAGCAACAGAGTGAAGCATTGAAGGGACTCTAGTGTATCGGTTTTAGTTGTGACTAGGGGCCTTTCGCCTGGACCAAAGGGTTAGGTGTATACATAGGAAAAGGGTTTATCACTTGGATTCCCTAGAACTCCATGCAACTTTACACAATATGAGGTGTTGAGACTGAGCGATTTCTCCCCCGGGACATAGTGTAGAGTTAGTCATGGTTGACCTTAGATTTGGAACCGTGTGCTTAAGGATTTCCATGACTCATTGAGCATTGATTAAGAAGTATAATAGTGGGTCTTGCACTTGAAACATTAATCCTAGGGGGAGCATTGTCCGAGTGCCCCACTTCTATCAATTGTCTTACCTCTCACTTAATTTTGCCTTTCATTCTTGTTTCTTTTTATCTTTGTTTCATTATATTTTATCAACATTATCATTGTTCACTTTCACGTGGTTAAGTAGCAATTTAAGTATTTTTACTCCCTACTCCCTGTGGATATGATACCCCACTCATCTTCGATTTATTACTCGATAAACCCATGCACTTGTGGGTCACACGCAAGGGGTATTGTTAAGTTTTTGGCGTCGTTACCGGGGAGTTGGCATTTAGAGATACTTTGCACTTTGCTATCTTAGCTATTCATTCATTCTCTTTCATATCTTCTTATCCTATCATCATTCTAATTTTGTTTTCTTTCTTTTGGTGCAGCTCCAAGTTATGACCCAAGTGAACCCTTTGATACTAATTGAAGGTGATCCTAAACTTGAACGTACACTCAGAAAAAGGGGTAAAGAACATGTACAAGAACCGCCGAATCTTGTTGAAGTGAAAGTTGAAAGATCTGATAATATGGCAGAACAGAATGAACAACAAAGAACACTCTCTGATTACACCAGACTGTCGGTACTAGGGACACAATCTAGCATAGTGCGATGCCCAATTACAGCTCTGAACTTCAAGCTAAAGCCAGCATTCATCCAGATGATACAGCAGTCAATGCAGTTCAATGGTTTGGTCTATGAGGATCTAAACAATTACACTGAGAACTTCTTCGAAGTTTGTGATATGCTAAAGACCAACAGTGTTATAGATGATGCTATTAAATTGACGGCTTTCCCATTATCTCTAAAAGGAAGAGCTAAACAGTGGTTACATTCTTTACCATGAGCATTCATCCTGACATCGAATGAAATGGTCGAAGCTTTTCATGCAAGGTACTTTCCTCCAGGGAAATCAGCAAAGCTTTGCAATGAGATATCATCATTTGTTTAGATGGAGCTCGAATCCTTGTTTGAGACATGGGAGCGATTCAAGGATCTTTTGTGGAATTACCTACAGCATATATTCCCCGAATGTATGATCATTCAGACCATTTACAACGGGTTGAATCCAAGTACAAGACAAGTTCTAGATGCCACCGCAGGAGGTACAATGGGGAACAAGACCCCCAATGAAGCCCGACAATTAATAGAAGAAATGACCATGAATAGCTACCAATAGTGATTGCTTCCCCGCAATTGTACGGGATCGCCAAATAATACCTCGTTTGAAGACATGAGGATCATATTCCACGGGGCTAAGGATCTCCTATTACTCCTTCTCGAGCTATTATCTAGCCTAAGAACTCAAGTGATGGGTTTTACTCTACTAAAAGTAATTAAAACTAAAACAAGATTATGACCAATTTAGAGAGAACAAGCAATAAGCAAGCAAGAAAATCAATGAGGTGCAAAGGCCTATGGATGAGGATCCCCTTGAGGGATTATCATGCAACATGGATGATTATCTAAAGATGCAAGGGTAAAATGGACCATGAGATTCCAAGATTAGAACAACCCCAATTTCTCGGCGATTGAACCATAATCCCATACAAACATGGATAGGAATTTCATCCAAATCCACATTCCTACGATTGCATTGAGTACGAGGAAATCTCACTTAGGATTAAACCTACTCTTCTTCGGATTAAACCTACATGGAGGGCTACCAAACACCCAATTTCTCAGCGTGATGATACAAGTATCCCCTTCTAATCCATTCATGATCTAATATATGCAAGCAAGTGACATCTACATGCATCACTCATAAAAGAGCTACGGATTTCTCCTTAGTGTAGCACTTAGCATGAAAACAATGGACTAGATCTAAAAATTACCCAAGCAAGAAATTAACAAGTTATCATCCAACATACATGATAAAACCCCCCAAGGTTCACCAACACCCGGTGGCCTTGGGGGTCTAGTGTGTCATCATCCCACAACAAGCAATACAAACAAACAAAACATGAAACAAAAGCATAAATGACACTCCCTAGATGAAGTGGTGAAGGAGGAGGTGAAGAATGTGCCGAATGACGCTTTCCCCACCAAAGGAGTGCCAAATGATGCTTTCTCTAGCCGCGGGTCTCCTTCCTTCAAATCGTGGTAGATCTCCCCTTGAATGATGTTGCCTTCTTGCCTTGAGAATCTTGGATCTTGGGCTTAGATAATCTTCTAGTTTCCTTGCCCTTCTTCTCCTCCCCAAGGTCGTCCAAAAACTCCCAAGTGCTCTCCCCAAAGTCGGACAAGAAAAGGTCAAGCCAAAAGTCCTCTTTTCTGCCCTAAAAGTTGGTATTTATACACCCCGAGGCATACGGGTCGTATGGGGGTCGTATAGCACCAAAAAACCCTAGATTCGCGATCCATACGGGGTGCATATGGCCCCCATATTGGTTAGTATGGAAATCTAGGCAGACACTCCAAATCAATCTGCTGCTATAGTGCATACGGCCCCCATACTGGGTAGTATGGGGGTAGTATGAAATTCCTGTTTTCTTCTCTTTTCGCCCAAATGATATCTTCTTGTTCTCCATGGCTTCCTTATGCCCTACAAAGCAAATAATAGACGATTAAGCGCAAAACGGGCATCAAACCTCACAAAATACATGCAAAGTGAATACGATATATACATGAAAACATCTATATTTAGACACTTATCAAATATCCCCACACCTAAGTGTTGCTTGTCCCCAAGCAAACAACTCATGAAAAAAACAAAGAGGCGAGAAGTGGCTAAATGCATTACCTCGGCATCAAGTAAATATAAGACTCCAAAAGCAATGGACAATGATACATAGATGTTAAGTCATAGTCAATAAGCATAATAAAAAAATATCCCTGCTCTCACCCCTCATATGTCATCGTGCGTGTAAGTGAATCTTATATCTCATATGCCCTCGATCCGGGTCTAGCCTAAGGACTTCAATCAGTATAGCTCTAGATGCTAATCACTCCACTTACAAAGAATACTAAGTCTTAAACTACTAAGTGCTACTTCAATGGCCAAATAAGATCCTTCCAATTCTATACCTTCAAACTAAGTCCACTTTCTACTCAAAACGTTTGGTAGGTACTCAAAAAGATCACTAGGTTTTATTTTCATTTCATCATTCATTTCAATTTTTTTTTTCGAGTTCGACTAACGTAGACTGCAAGAAAATCATTTTGAAATCTTTCTGGAGGGTGCACATGCTTTGGTTAGGGCACAAGAGCCACCCAACTACTCGATTAAAGTCCACATAGACGCATTCATGCTTCAATAGCGGAGGAATACTTGACATAGACTCATCACTTTTTTCTTTTTCATTCATTTCATTTTTCATTTTACATTCACCCTAGATCACATCTTCAGAGTACTCTACATGACACAAAACTAGGATGAGCTCAACAAGACTTAGAAGTTCTTAAGAGTCCATTGATAGATAGAACTTAGTGTTCTAAGGCCAAGTACTCAAAGTAGTGTGTTACGCATACAAGAGAGTTAGAGAGTAGTCACATTGGCTATTCCCAGGGCATCGACAATGCTAGGGTAAAACAGGATTTACTAAAGCATAGAAACAAGTAACTCACATCAACCATTAGTCCAAGCTAAAAGAATCTTACAAGAATGAACAAAGCCATCATAGGTAACACTAGCATGTAGCAAATGATCCTAAAACATGAAATACACCCATCCCCACACTTAGTGTTGTGCATTGCCCTCAATGTACACTAATCATGAAAAACATGCAAGATGAAGCAATGCAAATATAAAGGAGGGTGAAAACAAACTCCCTGGTTCAACTTGTGCTCGTCGTGAGGTAGGACGTGAGAAAATGTGTGGTAAGCAATACATGTCCCGTCCGACCTCCATTAAAACCAGGAAAGCTCACCAAATTCCCTTAATGCCCTGCGAGACAAAAAGGGGACATCATCATTCCACAAAGATTTGAAAATACAAGCATAAGGGACAAACTATGGAGTAGTCAACAAAAACACAAAGATGAAAATAAACTAAAGTTCCACATCACAAGTCGGTAGGGTAGAACCATGCCAACTCAACAAAATACAAAACTACAAAACAAAGCAAACTAAAGTAAATGATAGGTGTCCATGCTCCATCCTTGTCCTTAGAATTAAGTCTCTCAACACAAAATGACATCTTGTTCCATTTGGTCACCCCTTGTGGTGCAAATATCAAACCATGGTTGCTTGTCAATTTCTTCATCCCCAAAATTCCTACAAACCATGAAAAATCCATTCAAGGATAGAGGAATTTAATATGATTCAAAGAGTAGTGTAAGAGATGAAGAAACAATGAAAACTATGATGGATAGTGTCCATACGTCCGTATAGGGGCCGTATGGTCACTATTCATACGGCAAGAGTTTCCCCTATATTCAAAGCATCAAAAATTTTTTTACATAAATTTGAAGGAAAATTCATCCATGACATACACATCATTCAAACTAAGCAAAATGCTAAAGAAATCCCACACAAAATCTCCATGAATGCCCAAGAAATGAAAAAGATAAAACTAGGGCATTGAAAAAGCATAACGATGAAATCTTGAGAAAACAAGCTTTAAACTCGGGGAAAACCACTAGATCGATGTCTCAAATGGATGAGGAGAGGATTTAGGAAGAAAAATGAAGAGATTTGGTCAAGAATTGAGTGAGAATGAAGAGAGAAAATCGGTGGAGAAAGAGAGAAAAGAAGAGAATGGAAGAAGGAGAGAGAGAGAGGGATTAAATGGGGGGGGCACACGACCCCATACGGCCCCCATACGGCCCAGTATGGGGGCTGTATGGGCCAGATGGCCCTCTCGGCCGAGAGGGCATCCCGTAACAGATGGCCCCGTACAAGGGCCGTATGAGGGGTTGTCTGTGACGGCACAGAGCCTCTGTGTCGTCTCAGACGGCCACCATACGGCCCAGTAAGGTTGTATACCCATTAAAACCAATAAAAACTTCGAAAACCTGCCACAAATGATAAAAAAATGATATAGCAAGCTCAAAGACTCCTCCAAAAATGAGTGAATTGAATAAAACGACGATCTAGTGCATGAAATAACACCTAAATATGAATTTCTCAAGAAGCTGCACAAACATACCACAATTAAAACGATGAGAGCACTATGCCAATTGTGTGAGCATGGACTTATTCAAAAGTAAAAAAAGACTAAGAAATACGAAAATTTGAAATGAACTAGGAACTAAAATACGAAAAATGCAAGCAAACACCACCGAACACTTGGGTTGCCTCCCAAGAAGCGCTTGTTTAACGTCACGAGCCTGACGTACCTTTTTCTTAATTAAGGAGGCTTGAAAATGGTGTGTTCATCCCGGCTAGAAGTTGCATAAGAACTACCAAGAAATACGAAACATACCTTCCAGGATGGTGTTAAATTGAAGGCCAAGCATGAGTTACCTTTTGGCCTCCAAGAAAAAAGCTTGGGCGGGGATTGTGCAATTTAAACTTAGGGCGGATCCTTAGATGGTTTGAACCTCCTCCCACTTCTTCTTTGGTCCCGACAAGATTTCCTTTGAGTACCCCACCACAAAGTTGCTTGGGCCTCCAAGGAAAAAAAGCTTTGGTCGAGAGTTGTTTAAGCTCGGCATGGGTGGGTCATTGGGACGGCCTCAACCTCCTACCCACATTTTTCTTCCTCGACTCTTGGAAAGTTGCCTTGGATCATCAAAAAGAGTTGCTTGGGCTTCCAAGGGAACAAGTTTGGTTGAGAACTCGTGAAGCTTTGCATAGGGTGGACCAATTGGTGGCTTTGACATCCTATCCACAATTCTTTTTCTCAACCATGGTGTGATGAACTTCAAGTGCCCATAACATTTGCTTGGGCCGCCAAGGAAAAAAAGTTTTTGGTTGGGAATTGTCCAAGCCCGGCATTGGTGGGTTCAAGGATGACATTGGTTTCCTCCCCACATCTTCAAATACAATTCACGGAATTTTTGTTTTTCACTTGACTAAAATTGATGGATGGATGGAAAAAAATCTATGTTAAGGAAAGTAGCATCTTCACTTGTGGTCGATTGAGTTTCTTCTACTTCCTTACATGTTTTTCATGACCATGATGCCATCCTCCCCCTTTTTCTTCTTCAATTTCACATTGAGGTGAAACCTCTAACATTTGCTCAAAAAGGTATTGATGCTACATCATTTGCTTCTTCCACCTTCAACACCTCAATATGAGCATCCACCACAATCTCATTGATTTTTCTTTTTCATCTCTTGTGCTATTTTCAGTTAGGGCTTCAATAGATGGTGGCAATTTGACTGATTCTTTGGAATACTCTCCCATCTTGTTTTCCACACTTTGGAGATATTGTTCAGCATTAAAATTTTTGGCATTCATAGCTTCAAGTTCGGCATCCGCATACCTCACGAAACTTGCAAAAACAGCTTGTGTATTGAATCCCCAATGATTAAGTTGCTTGTCGACTGGAGGTTGGTAATGCCACGGTTTTTGAAAAGTGGGTTCCAGTAGCAATCCTTGGTGAGGGTAAACCCATTGTTTAGAATCCATGGCCCTGTCTCAACATGTAAAACTAAAATCAATAAGCTAACAAAGAAAACAATTAAGAAGAAAAATAAATAAATATGGACAAAAGGTGTAAAATAAACATAGAAAGACAAATATTTACAAAAGAAAAGATAAATGGCTAGAGTAATAATCCAAAAGTTTCCTAGAATTCCTTAAAAGTCGCCGGCAATGGCGCCAAAAACTTGATTGCTTCACCGCGAGTGTACGGGATCGCCAAGTAATACCTCGTGTGAAGACACGAGGATCGTATTCCACGGGGCTAAGCATCTCCTATTACTCCCTCTCGAGCTGGGTTTTACTCTACTAAAAGTAATTAAAACTAAAACAAGATTATGACCAAATTGGAGAGAACAAGCAATAAGCAAGCAAGAAAATCAATGAGGTGCAAAGGCCTATGGATGAGGATCCCCTTGAGGGGTTATCATGCAACATGGATGATGATCTAAAGATGCAAGGGTAAAATGGACCATGAGATTCCAAGATTAGAACAACCCCAATTTCTCGGTGATTGAACCCTAATCCCATACAAACATGGATAGGAATTTCTTCCAATTCCACATTCCTACGATTGCATTGAGTACGAGGAAATCCCACTTAGGATTAAACCTACTCTTCTTCGGATTAAACCTACATCGAGGGCTACCAAACACCCAATTTCTCGGCGTGATGATACAAGTATCCCCTTCTAATCCATTCATGATCTAATACATGCGAGCAAGTCACATCTACTTGCATCACTCATAAAAGAGCTACGGATTTCTCCTTAGTGTAGCACTTAGCATGAAAACAATGGACTATATCTCAAAATTACCCAAGCAAGAAATTAACAAGTTATCATCCAACATACATGATAAAACCCCCCAAGGATCACCAACACCCGGTGGCCTTGGGGGTCTAGTGTGTCATCATCCCACAACAAACAATACAAACAAACAAAACATGAAACAAAAGCATAAATGACACTCCCTAGATGAAGTGGTGAAGGAGGAGGTGAAGAATGTGCCGAATGAGCGCTTTCCCGCCAAAGGAGTGCCAAATGACGCTTCCTCTAGCCGCGGGTCTCCTTCCTTCAAGTCGTGGTAGATCTCCCCTTGAATGATGTTGCCTTCATGCCTTGAGAATCTTGGACCTTGGGCTTGGATGATCTTCTAGCTTCCTTGCCCTTCTTCTCCTCCCCAAGGTCGCCCAAAAAATCCCAAGTGCTCTCCCCAAAGTCGGCCAAGAAAAGGTCAAGCCAAAAGTCCTCTTTTCTGCCCTAAAAGTTGGTATTTATACCCCCTGAAGCATACGGGTTGTATGGGGGTCGTATGGGGGTCGTATAGCACCCAAAAACCCTAGATTCGCAATCCATACGGGGTGCATACGGCCCCCATACTGGAGTAGTATGGAAATGCAGGGAAGACACTCCAAATCAATCTGTCCCTTTCAGACTGCATACGGTCCCCATCTTGGGTAGTATGGGGATAGTATGAAAATTCTCATTTTCTTCTTTTTTTACGCCCAAATGATATCTTCTTGTTCTCCATGGCTTCCCTTATGCCCTACAAAGCAAATAATAGATGATTAAAAAGCGCAAAAGCGGGCATCAAACCTCACAAAAATACATGCAAAGTGAATCACGATATATACATGAAAACATCTACATTTAGACACTTATCAAATATTCCCACACTTAAGCGTTGCTTGTCCCCAAACAAACAACTCATGAAAAACAAAAAAGCGAGAAGTGGCTAAATGCATTACCTCTAGCATCAAGTAAATATAAGACTCCAAAAGCAATGGACAATGATACATAGATGTTGAGTCATAGTCGATAAGCATAATAAAAAAATATCTGTCTCACCCCTCATATGTACGCATGCCGTGTAAGTGAATCTTATATCTCATATGCCACTGATGCGGTCTAGCCTAAGGACTTCAACCAGTATAGCTCTAGATGCTAATCACTCCACTTACAAAGAATACTAAGTCCATTTTCTACTCAAAACCTTTGGTAGGTACTCAAAAAGATCACTAGGTTTTATTTTCATTTTCATCATTCATTTTAATCGAGTTAGAGCTAACGTGAGACGCAAGAAAATCATTTTGAAATCTTTCTACGGAGGATGCACATCTTTGGTTAGGCACAAGAGCCACCCAACTACTCGATTAAAGTCCACATAGACGCATTCATGCTTCAATAGCAGGAGGAATCTTGATATAGACTCATTTTTCACTTTTTCTTTTTCATTCATTTCATTTTCATACATTCACCCTAGATCACATCTTCAGAGTACTCTACATGACACAAAACTAGGATGAGCTCAACAAGACTTAGAAGTTCTTAAGAGTCCATTGAAAGATAGAACTTAGTGTTCTAAGGCCAAGTACTCAAAGTAGTGTGTTAATACAAGAGAGTTAGAGAGTAGTCACATTGGCTATTCCCAGGGCATCGATAAAAAATTTCAGTGCACATGACAATGCTAGGGGTAAAACAGGATTTACTAAAGCATAGAAACAAGTAACTCACATCAACCATTAGTCCAAGCTAAAAGAATCTTACAAGAATGAACAAAGCCATCATAGGTAACACTAGCATGTAGCAAATGATCCTAAAACATGAAATACACCCATCCCCACACTTAGTGTTGTAGATTGCCCTCAATGTACACTAATCATGAAAAACATGCAAGATGAAGCAATGCAAATATAAAGGAGGGTGAAAACGAACTCCCTTGTTCAACTTGTGCTCGTCGTGAGGTAGGACGTGAGAAAATGTGTGGTGAGCAACACATGTCCCGTCCGACCTCCATTAAAACCAGGAAAGCTCACCAAATTCCCTTAATGCCCTGCGAGGCAAAAAGGGGACATCATCATTCCACAAAGATTTGAAAATACAAGCATAAGGGACAAACTAGGGAGTAGTCTACAAAAACACAAAGATGAAAATAAATTAAAGTTCGACAACACAAGTCGGTAGGGTAGAACCATGCCAACTCAACAAAATACAAAACTACAAAACAAAGCAAACTAAAGTAAATGATAGGTGTCCATGCTCCATCCTTGTCCTTAGAATTAAGTCTCTCAACACAAAATGACATCTTGTTCCATTTGGTCACCCCTTGTGGTGCAAATATCAACCCATGGTTGCTTGTCAATTTCTTCATCCCCAAAATTCCTACAAACCATGAAAAATCCATTCAAGGATAGAGGAATTTAATATGATTCAAAGAGTAGTGTAAGAGATGAAGAAACAATGAAAACTATGATGGATAGTGTCCATACGTCCGTATAGGGGCCGTATGGTCACTATTCATACGGCAAGAGTTTCCCCTATATTCAAAGCATCAAAAATTTTTTTACATAAATTTGAAGGAAAATTCATCCATGACATTCACATCATTCAAACCAAGCAAAATGCTAAAGAAATCCCACACAAAATCTCCATGAATGCCCAAGAAATGAAAAAGATAAAACTAGGGCATTGAAAAAGAATACCGATGAAATCTTGAGAAAACAAGCTTTAAACTCGGGGAAAACCACTAGATCGATGTCTCAAATGGATGAGGAGAGGATTTAGGAAGAAAAATGAAGAGATTTGGTCAAGAATTGAGTGAGAATGAAGAGGGAAAATCGGTGGAGAAAGAGAGAAAAGAAGAGAATGGAAGAAGGAGAGAGAGAGGGATTAAATGGGTGGGGGGGACCCGGCCCCATACGGCCCTCATATGGCCCAGTATGGGGGCCGTATGGGCCAAATGGCCCTCTCGGCCGAGAGGGCATCCCGTAACAGATGGCCCCGTACAAGGGCCGTATGGGGGGTCGTCTGTGACGGCACAGAGCCTCTATGTCGTCTCGGGGCGGCCACCATCTGACCCTAGTAAGGGTTGTATACCCATTAAAACCAATAAAAAAACTTCAAAAAAACCTGCCACAAATGATGAAAAATGATATAGCAAGCTCAAAGACTCCTCCAAAAAAATGAGTGAATTGAATAAAAGCGAGCGATCTAGTGCATGAATTAACACCTAAATATGAGTTTCTCAAGAAGTTGCACAAACATACCACAATTAAAACGATGAGAGCACTATGCCAAGTGTGTGAGCATGGACTTATTCAAAAGTAAAACAAGACTAAGAAATACGAAAATTTGAAATGAACTAGGAACTAAAATATGAAAAATGCAAGCAAACACCACCGAACACTTGGGTTGCCTCCCAAGAAGCGCTTGTTTAACGTCACGAACCTGACGTACCTTTTTCTTACCTAAGGAGGCTCGAAAATGGTGTGTTCATCCCGGCTAGAAGTTGCATAAGAACTACCAAGAAATACGAAACATACCTTCCAGGATGGTGTTAAATTGAAGCCCAAGCATGAGTTACCTTTTGGCCTCCAAGAAAAAAGCTTGGGCCGGGAATTGTGCAATTTAAACATGGGCGGATCCTTAGATGGTTTGAACCTCCTCCCCGCTTCTTCTTTGGTCCTGACAAGATTTCCTTTGAGTACCCCACCACAAAGTTGCTTGGGCCTCCAAGGAAAAAGCTTTGGTCGAGAGTTGTTTAAGCTCAGCATGGGTGGGTCATTGGACGGCCTCAACCTCCTACCCACATTTTCTTCCTCGACTCTTGGAAAGTTGCCTTGGATCATCAAAAAGAGTTTCTTGGGCTTCCAAGGGAACAAGTTTGGTTGAGAACTCGTGAACCTTTGCATAGGTGGACCAATTGGTGGCTTTGACATCCTATCCACAATTCTTTTCTCAACCATGGTGTGATGAACTTCAAGTGCCCATAACATTTGCTTGGGCCGCCAAGGAAAAAGTTTTGGTTGGGAATTGTCCAAGCCCGGCATTGGTGGGTTCAAGGATGACATTGGTTTCCTCCCCACATCTTCAAATACAATTCCTGGAATTTTGTTTTTTCACTTGACTAAAATTGATGGATGGATGGAAAAAATCTATGTTAAGGAAAGTAGCATCTTCACATGTGGTCGATTGAGTTTCTTCTACTTCCTTACATGTTTTCATGACCATGATGCCATCCTCCCCCTTTTCTTCTTCAATTTCACATTGAGTTGAAACCTCTAACATTTGCTCAAAAGGTATTGATGCTACATCATTTGCTTCTTCCACCTTCAACACCTCAATATGAGCATCCACCACAATCTCATTGATTTTCTTTTCATCTCTTGTGCTATTTTCAGTTAGGGCTTCAATAGATGGTGGCAATTTGACTGATTCTTTGGAATACTCTCCGATCTTGTTTTCCACACTTTGAAGAGATTGTTGAGCATTAAAATTTTTGGCATTCATAGCTTCAAGTTCGGCATCCGCATACCTCATGAAACTTGCAAAAACATCTTGTGTATTGAATCCCCAACGATTAAGTTGCTTGTCGAATGGAGGTTGGTAATGCAACGGTTTTTGAAAAGTGGGTTCCAGTAGCAATCCTTGGTGAGGGTAAACCCATTGTTTAGAATCCATGGCCCTGACTCAACATGTAAAACTAAAATCAATAAGCTAACAAAGAAAACAATTAAGAAGAAAAATAAATAAATATGGACAAAAGGTGTAAAAGAAACATAGAAAGACAAATATTTACAAAAGAAAAGATAAATGGCTAGAGTAATAATCAAAAAGTTTCCTATAATTCCTTAAAAGTCCCCGGCACCGGCGCCAAAAACTTGATTGTTTCACCGCGAGTGTACGGGATCGCCAGGTAATACCACGTGTGAAGACACGAGGATCGTATTCCACAGGGCTAAGGATCTCCTATTACTCCTTCTCGAGCTATTATCTAGCCTAAGAACTCAAGTGATGGGTTTTACTCTACTAAAAGTAATTAAAACTAAAACAAGATTATGACCAAATTAGAGAGAACAAGCAATAAGCAAGTAAGAAAATCAATGAGGTGCAAAGGCCTATGGATGAGGATCCCCTTGAGGGGTTATCATGCAACATGGATGATGATCTAAAGATGAAAGGGTAAAATGGACCATGAGATTCCAAGATTAGAACAACCCCAATTTCTCGGCGATTGAACCCTAATCCCATACAAACATGGATAGGAATTTCTTCCAAATCCACATTCCTATGATTGCATTGAGTACGAGGAAATCTCACTTAGGATTAAACCTACTCTTCTTCGGATTAAACCTACATGGAGGGCTACCAAACACCCAATTTCTCGGCGTGATGATACAAATATCCCTTTCTAATCTATTCATGATCTAATACATGCGAGCAAGTCACATCTACATGCATCACTCATAAAAGAGCTACGGATTTCTCCTTAGTGTAGCACTTAGCATGAAAATAATGGACTAGATCTCAAAATTACCCAAGCAAGAAATTAACAAGTTATCATCCAACATACATGATAAAACCCCCCAAGGTTCACCAACACCAGGTGGCCTTGGGGGTCTAATGTGTCATCATCCCACAACAAGCAATACAAACAAACAAAACATGAAACAAAAGCATAAATGACACTCCCTAGATGAAGTGGTAAAGGAGGAGGTGAAGAATGTGCTGAATAGCGCTTTCCCATAAAGGAGTGCCAAATGATGCTTCCTCTAGCCGCTGGGTCTCCTTCCTTCAAATCGTGGTAGATCTCCCCTTGAATGATGTTGCCTTCTTGCCTTGAGAATCTTGGACCTTGGGCTTGGATGATCTTCTAGCTTCCTTGCCCTTCTTCTCCTCCCCAAGGTCGCCCAAAAAAACTCCCAAAGTGCTCTCCCCAAAAGTCGGCCAAGAAAAGGTCAAGCCAAAAGTCCTCTTTTACGCCCTAAAAGTTAGTATTTATACCCCCTGAGGCATCTGAGTCGTATGGGGAGTCGTATAGAACCCTAAAAACCCTAGATTCGCGATCCATACAGGGGTGCATGAGGGCCCCCGATCTTTGGGTAGTATGGAAAATCGGGCGAGACTCCAAATCAATCTGCTGCCCTACGAGTGCATCGACCCCCATCTTGGGTAGTATGGGGGTAGTATGAAATTCATGTTTTCTTCTCTTTTCGCCCAAATGATATCTTCTTGTTATCCATGGCTTCCTTATGCCCTACAAAGCAAATAATAGACGATTAAGCGCAAAACGGGCATCAAACCTCACAAAATACATGCAAAGTGAATACGATATATACATGAAAACATCTACATTTAGACACTTATCAAATAGAATGCAAGGGAAAGGAAGAAAGTAGCCGAACTTCATGAGATCGATGAGGTTACATCATTGGCGGCCCAAGTGGAGGCATTAAGTAAGAAGTTGCACACTCTAACTTCTCCTAGATTAGCGGCCGTAATGAATTGTGATCAATGTGGGGGAGGACATACCCCATCCGATTGCCCGATTGCCATTGGTGGTACTTCATCCATTGAGCAAGTTAACTTTGTGGGTAATGTAATGCGAAACCAAGGCAATCCTTATAGCAACACAACCAAGGGTGGAGGAATCACCTAAATTTCTCATGGAGTAACCAAGAGCAGCAAAAGCCCGTAGCACAACCGGGTTTTCAACAACAGCAATAAGCCCTGAATATAGAAGATAGAGTTTCAAGTTTAGAGACCCGGATGACCGACTTAGAGAAAGCCTTGACCCGATTTGTGCAATCATCAACAACAGCAATAAGCCCTGAACATAGAAAATAGAGTTTCAGGTTTTGGAGACCCGGATGATCGACTTAGAAAAAGCCTTAACCTGATTTATGCAATCATCAGATACACAGTTCCAATCGGTCAAGGCTACACTTCATAACCACACCACTTCATTGCACAACCTAGAAAATCAAGTGGTGCAAGTCACGAAGTCTCTATCAGAGAGACCACAAGGAAACTTATCGAGTAACACCGAAACCAACCCACGAGAGTAGTCAAAGTGATCACTTTGAGAAGTGGTTGTAAAGTTGAAGGTAGGCTTCCAAGTGAGAAGGCCAATATTGAAGCACCAGAGGTTGTAGAGGTTGAGAAGGGAGCAACTAAGGAGAAGGAGGTGGCAACCCCACCTTACAAGCTAAGAATCCCTTATCCCTCTAGATTAAAAAATGATCAAAACGATGAGCAATACAAAAAGTACTTGGGCCTATTCAAGTAATTGCACATCAATATTCCTTTTATGGAGGCATTGTCTCAGATGCCTCGGTATGCTAAGTTCTTGAAAGATGACAAACGCCTCTTGTGTATGTCCCGCAAGTGCATGGGTTTGTCAAAGTAATAAATCCCAGATGAGTGGCTATCGTATCCATAAGGAGTAGGGATTAAAAACACTTAAATTGTTTCTTAACTAAGCGTAAAGTGAATAATAGTTGTGTGACAAGATATAACGTAACAAGAGTAAAAGAGACAAGAAAGAGAGCACACGTAAAGGGCAGGTAAGGCAATCGATAAAAATGGGGTACCTGGATAATGTTCCACCTAGGACAATCGTTTCAAGTGCAAAATCCTCTATTATGCTTTCTAACTAATACATTAATGTGTCATGGAGATCCTTCAATATATGGTGCCAAATTTAAGGTCAACCATGCCTAACTCTATACATGTCTCAGAGGAGAAATTGAACAATATCTCAACCTCACACTAGCATAGAATCGCAATGAGTTCTAGGGATTCCAAGTGATAGATCCTCTTCCTAAATTTGGACCTAACTCTTTAGTCCAGGTGGAAGGTCCCTAGTAACAATTAAGCCCTAGGTGCTAAAATAACTTCAACGCTTCACTCCATTGCCTATGCAACTAAGCCCCAGTGGAAGGTCATTTCTTAGCCCATTTACTCTACTATGACAGCAAAGAACTCAAGAAAATAGAGGTCGGATAAATCACATCGGAGGGGAAAGGCGATGCTCTGCTACCTCTCGAATCACCCTCTCAACCTTCTCCAATCTAGCTTTGTCTAACTCTCGTGGTGTGTCACTCACTCACATGGGTTACCAATAAGAATCCTCAATTCTAGTGTTACTCTAAGGTAATATTCACACAATCAAGCATTCAAGATTGGAACTTAATTAAAACATCAATTAATGAAAGCATAATGAAAGGTTTAATGAAACAAATACATCCTAGGGTTCACAAATCCAAGTACCCACCAAGGGGTTTAGCTCTCCATGGAGCTAGTTATAATCAATGAAATCGAATGTAAAAATAAGTAATCCATAGAAAACGCCCTCGATAGTCATGATGATGGTCTTGTGGAGAAGCCTCAACTCGTCCAAGGGTCCCTTTGTCTGGCCTAGGATATATCTCGCCGGATCGGTGCAGACGAAAACTCTCCCACTAACCTTCTTCTAAATGGAGCGCGATGTCAAAGCCATAGAACCTCTCCCAATCCCTAGCTAATACCTCTCCAAACCCTAGCCGATGCCCCCTCTCAAGTTGGGGAAAAGATGGAGAAAAAAATGTTGAAATTGGGGCTGAAATCGGCCTTATATGGGGCTGGAATCGAGCATCCACATGCCCCTGTATATTCACCAAACAGCCCGTGGAATTTCCAAACGGGCGTGGATAATTTCCACAAGCCCGTGTGGATTCTCTGGAATTCACTTTTCTAGCCGGTTGTGAACAGTACCAACTACAATGAATTGCTGCAGTGTTTGCTATAGTGACCTGCTACAGTACTAGCCCGAAACAGTCCCGAATCCATGTTTTCATCGAGGTAACGTAAACGGGCACACATTTACGTCATAGGTCACTTTGCTTCTTTAACAACGGCTTCATCAGTGAAGATCTTGCTATTAATGTACAAGCCGGGATACTCGAATGTGAGTGCCTTTGTGCCCCTCCAAATCATTATGCTAAGTTGAATATATGGAGGTTGGCACACATTCTCGCATCTTGAGCCCAACTTATGTCTTCGTGTTTGATCATTCTCAAGATTTCCTCCAAATGGTGCATTCATGATCTATATTGGCTTCTTTCTCTAACAATCGGCTTCACAACCCTATATCCATGAAAGTAACATAAATGCACATATATTAGCTCTTAAACCTGATAAAAGTAATGCTATCATAAGAACACTTCGCATTTTTATTACACAAACACTTATCAAAAGATCTATTGACCAACAAGAGGAAGTTGGAAGAGAGTGCACCGGTGATCTTAGATGCCTCTTGTTCGGCAGTTTTGCAAAAGAATATGCTAAACAAGAAGAAAGACACAGGAAGTTTCATTATCCCGTGCAACATTGGCAACTTGGATGAAGAGATGGCATTGGCAGACTCAGGGGCCAGTATCAATTTCATACCATACTCTTTCTTTCAAAAGTTAGGCTTGGGAGAGTCTAGGCCCACTCAGATGACTTTGCAATTGGCGGATCGGACGGTGAGACATCCAAGGGGCATCATTGACGACGTGCTTGTCAAGGTGGACAAGTGCATATTTCCTGTATATTTTGTAGTGTTGGATGTCGATGAGGATGCAGATGTTCCTTTGATACTTGGGAGGCCATTCTTGTGCACTTCCAAGGCATTGATTGACATGGACAGCGGGGAGTTGACACTGAGGTTTGGAGATGACAAGCGCACATACCGCCTCACCGAAGCCATGTGACATTCTCTTGACTTTGATGATACTTTATATTTTCTTGACACTACTGATGAACTAATCGATGAGTATGTGCAGAAAATATTGAATCTGGATCCATACGAGGGGTTGCTAGACCAAGATGAGGAGAACGAGGATGCTTGGTCTAGAGGAGAAAGCACTACCTACTCTGGAGATCATGAAAAATATGCTCCGAAAGATGAAGCGAGCGAAAATATGCCACAAGAAATGCCCCAAAGGTTATTGGGGATATGCATGAATGGAAAAAAGGTGACAAGCCTTTAAGTGGTAACAAGCTTGACAACTCTCCCTCTACCTTCAAGAGGTTGTGCTCATCATGCTTTCAAGTCATGGGTAAGAGGGAAACCTTCATCTATGGACCCCCATGAGGTAAGACAAGGTACGTCAAGCTAAGTGACGTTAAACAAGCACTTCTTGGGAAGCAACCCAAGCACCTACTGTTTTATTAGTTGTTAGTTTAGTGTTTGCATGAATAAAACATTGAGTGTTGGTGTCTATATGTTTTGATGCATTGCTGTGATTTTCATGTGGATGAGTTGGTGTTATCATGTGCTTTAATGTCTATGGCGAAATTGTTGGTCGTTTGAGCCTATTTCATGTTTTTCTCTGGTATATTTTGCATGATAAGGCAAGCTTTAATTGTGTTTGCATGTTCAGGAAATTTTCTGTAGAGCCTGTAGGGTATTCCAAAGCATCCAAAGAAAATGCATGGGCGTGTGGAATTTCCACATGCCTGTGGATCTCTACTAAGAGCTCATCCAGAGAAGGCACAGGGGCGTAGATTCGGCCCTGTGAATGACCTTGTGAGATGCACACTCCCATGGGTAATTTCCACATGGGCGTGTGTCTTCCTGTATAGATTTAGATATTTTTCCTGAGAAGACACAGGGGCATGGACTCGCCACTGTGGATGACTCTGTGATAAACACACGGGCATGGATGATTTCCGCACGCCCATGTGGATCTCTGTAAAGGAGATTTCTTCTATCCCAAGAATACACAGGGCGTACGAGTGCCCCTGTGAACTGGCCCTGTACAAGTCCACCCCCGTGGGGAAATTCCACACCGCCATGTGAAACACTTAGAGTTTTCTCGGGTTGGACGGAGAAGCCAAAGGGGTGTGGAGATGCCTCTGTGGGTCGGGCATAAGGGCGTGGGTATTTTCTATATGCCCGTGTGTATGCGTTCAGAGAGACTTTAGTGTTTTCCCAAGAGTGCACGGGGACGTGCGTCTTCCCCTGTGAGTCTCTCCGTTGGAGGCGCACGGGCATGTGTAATTTCTGCACGCCCGTCTGAATGAATATGAATGCAAGAGCTGCAGGTTTTCTTTAAAAATCTTTCCACTCTTCTTCATCCTCACACCTCCAGTTACTCTGAGAACACTCTTAACACCTTTCCCGACCTCACATCGTTGATTTTGAGGAGTTTTACTCAATTTTTCTACCGATTTTGAAAGTTTAATCTTCAGCTCATCGGTAAGCCATTTTCCCTTCTTTTCTTTGTTAGTTCTTGATTTTAATCGATGACACTAGTGTATGTTGGTTCGTTTCCACAATTAGAAGGGGTATACATGCTTACAAAGAAATTAAAAGGTATATAATGATGTATTTGTGAGTTTTTAGATTGTGGGCGTGCATTTTTCACGCCCCATAGATCCACACCGGCGGGTGGATTCCAACAGCATTGCTCCTGTTAGCCAATTTAATCGATTTCTTTTTAATTCTTGCAAATATGGCACCTAGGACTAAGATTGGGTCCGGTAAACATCCCAGAGAACAGTCCCCTAAGATAGAGCTGACTGAGTTCACTATTCCTAAGCATTAAGCTTGGTTTGAGCTTTTATCGAAGCTTTGATTTGGATAGACTCACTTCCTAGATACATGCGTATTGCGGGACTTACAAAAGGGAGATGAGTTAGCAGATGAGGTTGAGGATCTCATTTCAGTGGGTGGTTGGAGGTAATTACTATCGATTAGGGAGCTAGCCATTCATGCACTTACTCTGGAGGTTCTGTCATCATTTGTGTTCGACAGGTCTTATGAGAGATTCGACAGCCTTGACACTGTTCAGTTTAGAGCATTTGGGCATCACCATAGCATGAGCATCTCTTAGTTTTTTATTCTGCTTGGTTTATGCAATGAGGTATTCACAGACACTGAGGAGTACGCTCAACTAATGACAGATTATCCTGCCACCTTGACCCCGTTGAGGCTTCTCAGCTTGCCCCTAAGCCCCAGCCGACACCGATGAAGACCGAGGCACCTCTTGTGCCAGAGGAGCCATCCCCAATACGCATGTTTTCACCGTCTCAAGCCTATGATCATTTTGAGAGGCTCAAGAGTGCAGTGGGGGTGCTACGGACAAAGATCACTGAGGTCCGGGCTGCACAGGCCATGTAGTACACAGAGTTTATCGCACGTTTTGATACATTACAACAGATTCTTGAGCAAGACATTGCCCCATCATTTGTTCTAAGACCTCGGACCCCTACGGCCCCACCAGCCTCACCATCACCAGATCCACTGGCACCTTTTGATTATCCAGTAGCAGAAGAGAAAGAGCGTGACACCGACACTAGATGCGTCGTTCTTTATTTTTTTCTTGTTATCTTATTTTGTATTGTTTTTAGACTTGCACTACTTAGAAAGGATTTTCCTTTTGAGTATGTCTTTTATTTTCATTTTGTTGTCTTGAGTTGCATTCATTACTCTATCTTTTATATACTCGAGTTGTTTCTGTTTTTATTAAGCTTCACTAAATCCCCTTGTGTATGCGTGTAGATGGTCTTGTCAGTATGGGAATCACTCCTAATCTGACATACAGCCTTGATATCGTATATACTCTGCCAGGATGTGTCCAAGGTGGATAGGCATGCCTGAACCATCGAGTAGAGATATAGCAACTCCTGTCAGCTCGGGGCCAGACTGCATCACCTGCAGCCATTCACCCGACACGCTCATAATAGCATGCAAGTATAGATATGCAAGTCAAGAAGGCAAGTGGCCTTGGAAACCCTTGGCTCGTATTGGCCTTGACCGCATAACACCCCATACGCTATCTACGGGGTCAAGGTGCCAGGATAATTTGTTGGTAACTGACCATACTCCTCAGTGTCTATGAATGCCTCATCGTACAAACCAAGTAGAATCAAAAACTGAGAGATGCTCATGCTATGGTGATGCATAAATGCTTTAAACTGAACTACGCCAAGGCTGTAGAATCTCTCGTAAGCTCTGTCAAACTCAAATGATAACAAAACCTCTAAAGTAAGTGCACGAATGGCTTGCTCCCTAATCGATAGTACTGCCTCTAGCCGCACACTAAAATGAGATCCTCAACCTCATCCGCTAACTCATCTCCCTGCTATAAGTCCCGCAGTATACTAGTGTTTAGGAAGCAAGATTGTCCAAATCTCAACCTTGACAACCGCTCAAAATGCACTTGATGTTCAGGAATAACAAATCTCATATTTTCTAGCTCGGGGAATGACTCATGCGGTCATTTATCAGCTTGCTTCTTTGACCAAGGTGCAGCTCCAGGTTATTTGTGCTTGTTGGGTGGAAAGAGCTACCACCTATGAAGTATGAAGCTACTCTCATAAGTCGGATACTAGCTATGCCCTAATGAGAGAAAGCTACCACTCCGGTAGAAAGAGCTACCACCTCGAAAATGTGAAAGCCACCTTAGCGGCCGCTTGGGAAAGGGCTACCTTAGAGGATGTGTGAAGCTACTACCATCTTTGAAATTATTGTCACTTGTGTAGATAAATAAGTCCCTTAAACTTAGAGCTTTGAGGAGTATACCTTGGGTTGACTTGAGTGAGTCCACACACTTTCATGATTTCGGGTTTGTTGTCCTTTTTTATTCAAGTTTTTAACTAGAGTTTCGATTTTTCATATTTAGTGTTGAAATTTCCCTCACTTGTAGAATGCTCTCTTTGTATACTTTGGTGAACCTAAGGCCAAGCACTTCCAATATTTTCTTCATTGATGCACATAACGTTTTAATTTTTGCTTGAGGACAAGCAAAAGCTTAAGTGTGGGGGAGTTTGATAAGTGCTTGTGCGATGTGAATGCGAAGCGTTCATTCCTTATGTTGAGCATTACTTTTCTCAGGTTTTTACACTAATGTGTGTGTTTTTATGTTACTTTCGTGCAGGTAGGGTTGTGAGGCCAAGTATGAAGGAAAGAAGCCAATGTGGATTACAATGCACCGATTTTGGAGGAAATATTTCTAAGGTTCAAACGCGAAGACATAGGTCGATGTGCGATGCTAGAGTGTGTGCCAACTTCCTCGTATTCGAGTTGGCACATCCATTTGGAGGGGCACAAAGACAATCACACTCGAGCATTCCGACTTATGCACATAGAACAAGAGCTTCACCAATGTGCCTATCATTGAAGATGCAAGTGATCCACGACGTGAACGTGTGCCCGTTTACGTTACTCCGATGAAAGTATGGATTCTGGAAGCAATTCAGGCCGAATACTGTAGCAGAGCACTGCAGTAACATGGTAGAAAATACTGTAGCAACATTGTTCACAGCCGGCCGAGAAAATAGGAGTTTAGAGGATCCACAGGGGTGTGTGGAAATTATCCACGGCCATGTGGAAATTCACCACGGGCGCATGAAGCATCCACGCCTTTGTAGTCGCCCGATTCCAGCCCTATTTAAAGCCGAATCAGCCCCAATTTTAGTATTCTTTTCCCCATCTTTTCCCCAACTTGAGAAAGGGCTTCGGCTAGGGTTTCGAGGGGTATTGGCCAAGGTTTTGGTTAGTTTCCACGGCTCCGACATCGTCATTCCTTAGGAAGAAGGTTGGTAGGGTAGCTTCCGTCGAGGCGTATCCTATACCGGACGAGGGAATCCTTGGACGACGAGTAGAGGACTTTCCACAAGACCATCGACACGACTATCGAAGGGGTTTATTTATGGATTCGTTGCTTTTACATTCTATTTTTTTGATTGTACTTAGCTCCACGAAGAGCTAAACCCCTAGTGGGTACTCGGGTATTGTGAACCCTAGGATGTATTTGTTTCTTTGAACCTCTTTATTATGCTTTCAATAAATTGATGTTTATTGTGAGTTCCAACCTTGAATGCTTGATTATATGAACATTTCCCCTAGAGTGACACTAGGGTTGAGAGTTCTTATTGGTAACCTTGTGAGTGAGTGACACACCACGAGCGTTAGACAAAGCTAGGTTGGAGAGGGTTGAAAGGGTGAGTCGAGAGATACAGGAGCATCCCCTTTACCATCCGACGTGATAGATTCTACCTCCATTCCTCGAGTTCTTTGTGGTCATAGTAGAGTGAATGGTCTAAGGGATGAACTTCCACTGTGGCTTAGTTGCGCGTGCAACGGAGTGAAGCGTTGAGGTGATCTTAGTATCTAGGGCTCAATTATGGTTAGGGACCTTCCACCTGGACCAAAGGGTTAGGTCTATAATTAGGAAGAGATTTATCACTTGGAATCCCTAGAGCTCATTGCAACTCTATGCGAGTGCAAGGTGTTGAGATTGTTTGATTTCTCCTCCGGGACATGTATAGAGTTAGGCATAGTTGACCTTAGATTTGGGACTATGCAATTAAGGATTTCCATGACTCACCATTGCATTGATTAGGAAGCTTAATAGAGGGTTCTTGCACTTGAAACACTTATCCTAGGCGAAGCATTATCCGGGTACCTCATCTTTATCGATTGCCTTACCCCCTTCTTTACTTTTGCTCTCTTACTTGTTGCTTTTACTATTGAGAATTGAATCATTGTCACACTCATTATCATTGATCTTTTACATAGCTAAGAATCGAATTAAGTATTTTTATTCCCTACTCCTAGTGGATTCGATACCCGCTCACCCGGGATTATTACTTCGACAAACCCGTGCACTTGCGGGATATACACAAGGGACCTTGTCAAGTTTTTGGCGCCGTGACCTAGGAGCTAGGCGTTTAAAGATACTTTGCACTTTGTTTTCTTAGCTATTTCACTATACATTCTGTTTCATATCTTCTTATTCTATCATCGTTCTGATTTTTGTTTTCTTTCTTTTGGTGCAAATCCAGGTTATGACCCGAGGGAATCCCTCAATATTGATTGAAGAAGATCCTGAGCTTGAACGCACACTTAGAAGAAAAGAGAAAGAACACTGCAGAAACGAGTCTAATTCAGCTGACTTGGAAGTAGAAGAATATGAAAACATGGCAGGACAGAATGATCAACAGCGAACACTATCTGATTATGCCAGACCTTCAGTATTGGGGACACTGTCGAGTATTGTGCGTTCCCCGATTACAGCTCAAAATTTTGAGCTGAAGCCGGCATTCATCCATATGTTGCAGCAGTCCGCACAATTCAACGGTTTGGCCGATGAGGATCCAAATAGTCATATAGAGAGCTTTCTCGAGGTGTGCGACATGCTGAAGATAAATGGGGTTACGGATGATGCCATCAAATTGAGAGCCTTCCCATTTTCCCTAAAGGGGAGAGCGAAGCAGTGGCTACACTCATTACCTAGAGGATCGATTACTACTTGGGAGGAGATGGGAGAAGCTTTTCTTGCCCGTTACTTCCCTCCCGGAAAATCAGCAAAGCTTAGGAATAAGATCTCGTCCTTTGTTCAGTTGGAATTGGAGTCCCTATTCGAGACGTGGGAAAGTTTCAAGGAGCTCCTGAGAAAGTACCCGCAACACGGATTCCCGGAGTGGATGATTGTTCAAACCTTTTACAATGGTTTGAACCTGAGTACACGATAACTCTTGGATGCGACATCAGGAGGTACCTTAGGTAGCAAGACCCCCGATGAGGCCCGTCAGTTGATTGAAGAAATGGGGTTAAATAGCTACCAATGGAATGCTAGAGAGAAGAGAAAGGTGGCCGGTCTCCATGAAATTGACGCGGTAACTTCATTGGCGGCCCAAGTAGAGAATCTGAGTAAGAAGTTAGATCACTTAACTTCAAATAGAGTGGCGGTCGTGACTAATTGCGCTAGTTGTGGTGGAGGACATGCTCCCTCCGATTACACGATCTCTATTGGAGATGTTTGTTCAGTGGAAAATGTTGATTTTGTAGGTAATGGCATGAGACCTCAAGGAAATCCATATAGCAATACCTACAATTCAGGTTGGAAGAATCATCCCAACTTTTCATGGAGTAATCAAGCTCCACAAAAGGCCATGGGACCATCAGGTTTCCAACAACAACAAGCTCCTCAAGTGGAAAACAGGGTCTCAGGTTTGGAAACCCGAATGAGTGACCTAGAGAAGCACTTGACTAGATTCATACAATCTGCAAATACAAGGTTTGAATCAGTTGAGTCTACACTTTGCAACCACACCGCCTCTTTGCATAACCTTGAAAATCAAGTGCGGAAAATTGCGAAGTCTCTCTCCGAAAGGCCACATGGAAGTTTACCAAGCAACACAGAAACCAACCCTAGAGAACATGTGAAGGCGATCACTTTGAGAAGTGGTCGTGAGGGTTGAAAAGGTAGGCTTCGAGTGAGAAGCCAAAAGAACATGCACCCGAGGTTATAGAGGTTGAAGAGGGGACAAGCAAAGAGAAAGAGGTGGCACCCCCACCTTTCAAGCCAAGAATCCCTTACCCTCTAGATTGAAAAAAATGACCAAGGGGATGAACAATGACAAGAAGTTCTCGAGTTTGTTCAAAGCAACTCCATATCAATATTCCTTTTGTTGAGGCGTTGGCCCAAATGCCTAAGTATGCGAAGTTCTTAAAAGACTTGTTGACCAACAAGAGGATGTTGGAGGAGAATGCTTCAGTGGTTTTAGATGCTTCATGCTCGGCAGTGTTGCAAAACAACATGCCAAACAAGAAGAAAGACCCGGGAAGCTTCATCATTCCGTGTAACATTGGCAACTTAGGTGAGGAAATGGAATTGGCGGATTCAGGGGCAAGTATCAACGTCATGCCATACACCTTCTTCCAGAAGCTAGGCTTGGGAGAGCCTAGGCCTACTCGGATGACTTTACCGTTGGCGGACCGAACCGTGTGACATCCGAGAGGCATCATCGAAGATGTGCTTGTTAAGGTGGACATGTACATTTTTTCGGTTGACATTTGTAGTGCTAGACATCGATGACGATGCAAATGTACCCTTGATACTTGGGAGACCATTTTTGCGGACTTCCAAAGCATTGATTGACATGGACGGTGGAGAACTCACACTGAGAGTTGGAGATGACAAGCTCACATACCGCCTTGCTGAAGCCATGCGGCATTCTCTTGATTTTGGTGACACTTTATACTTTCTAGACACTACTGATGAGCTTGTCGATGAATACATGCAGGAAATGTTCAATCCGGATCCGTATGAAGGTTTGTTCGACCAAGAGGAGGGACATGAAGATGTAATGATGCTTGGGTCGACGGATGAAATACCATCTACCACGGGGATCTTAAAGAAGGTGCTCCGGAGAATGAAGAGGGTTAGAAGATGCCACCAGAAACGCTCCAAGGCTGTTGGAGACGTACACGAGCCAAAAAAGTTGGATGAACCATTGCTAGGTGGTCCGAAGCCCGATAATGCACACTCTACCCTCAAGAAACTTTGTACATCATGCTTCCAAGCCATGGGTAACACGGCGACTTTCATTCATGAACCCCCATGAGGTAAGACAAGATACGTCAAGCTAAGTGACGTTAAACAAGCGCTTCTTGGGAGGCAACCCAAGTGTTTACTATTTTCTTATCTTTTAGTTTAGTTTGTTTGCATGAATAAATTGTTAAGTGTTGGTGTCCTAACTTTTAGATGCTTGTGCTGCGATGTTATTGTGGGTTTTTAAAATCATCGTGTATTTTTTGAGGAATTGGCGGAAGTTTGGTCGTTTGGGTTATATTTCGTGTTTTTCACTGGTAAAATTTGCATAATAGGGCAGGCTCTGAGTGTGTAAACATGTTCAGAGAATTTCTGCAGAGCCTGCAGAATTTTCTAAGATATCCAGAGAAAACACACGGGCGTGTGGAATTTCCACACGGCCGTGGAGTTGCACTGCAAGCTCATCCAGAGATGACACAAGGGCGTGCGGCTGTCGCTGTGAGCGACCATGCGACTGTCACACGCCCGTGGGTAATTTCCGCACGGGCGTGTGAATTCCTGTAGAGTTAGGCAGATTTTCCCGAGAGCACACAGGGGTGTGGACTTGCCCCTGTGGGTGACCTTGTGAACCATTCACAGGCGTGGGTAATTTCCACATGCCTTTGTGAAACTCTGCAGAGGATTTCTCTTCATCCCTAGAAAACACAGGGGCGTGCAGCTGCCCCCTGTGAATTGGGCATCTGAATGCTCACGCCCGTGTGGAATTTCCGCACGGGCGTGTATAACACTTGGTATTTTTCTCGGATGTCCAGAGAAGCCACAGGGGCGTGCGTCTTCCCCTATGGGTCGGGTGCACGGGCGTGGCTATTTTCCACATGCCCGTGCGAGAGCAGTCAGAGTCGAAGGAGTGTTTTCGCGACAGCACACTGGGGCGTGCATGCGCCCCTGTGGCTATTTTGTAATGAAGTCCACGGGTGTGGATAATCACCACACGCCCGTGTGGATGCACAGAATGCCAAGGGTTGTGAATTCTTTTTAAAGAAGAATCATTTCTCACTCTCTTCACGACCTCTATTCGGCTGAAAACACTCTCCCATCATTCCCCGACCTCCTAGCACCAATTTGGTGGATTTTTCACGAGTTTTTCCTGTCGTTTCTCCATTTTCTTATCCCATCTTGTCGGTAAGCCCTATTTATCATTTTCTTTGCCAATTCATGGTGTCCATCCATTAATTTGGTTAATAATGCTTCGTTTCTTCAATTAGAATGATGAGTCATGTTTAGAACGAAGCTAGAAGCATTTTTACATTGTATTTTTTAGATTTTTGTTGTGCGGCCGTGCGGTTTTCACGCCCCCTGGTTTCACACGGGCGTGCGGAAATTCTACATGACCATGTGGATTTCTACAGTACTATTCTCTCAACTTGTTTGATCGATTTCATTTCAAATTTTGCAGATTATGGCACCTCGATCGAAGAAGCAAGTGGATAAGAGGCCACGTGAGTCATCTACTTAGCCTGAGGGCATGAGGTTTGCGATTCCAGAGCATCAGGTTCGCTATGAGCGTCTGTCGAAACTTCGATTCGGGGAGACTCGATTCCTGGACACAACTATACTGCGAGATCTACAACAGGGAGATGAGCTCGCTGATGAGGTAGAGGATGTCATTTCAGTAGGTGGTTGGCGACAGTTATTGACGATCAGAGAGCCAGCCATCTGAGAGTTTGCATTGGAGGTACTATCATCATTCGAGTTTGATAGATCATACGCGAGCTTCGCTAGTCTGGATACCATTCAGTTCAGAGTATTTGGAAACCACCATACCTTGAGCATCACTCGGTTTTCAGTACTACTTGGCTTGTATGAGGAGGCATTCATAGATACGGAGGAGTACGCTAGCGATTCTGAGCGATTATCACGGAATCTTGACCCCGCAGAGAGCTTACAGAGCATTATGTGGTCAGGGTCAGTACGAGCCGGGGGTGTCTAAGGCCACGTGCCTTTCCCGACCTGCATACATATATTTACATGCCATCATGAGTAGGTCGGTGAATGGCCGTGGTGACAGTACTGGTGTTTTGAGCCATTAGAACTACTATACTTGTACTCGATGATGCAGCGCATACCGATTCACTTAGGGCACATCATGGCAGAGTACATCAGGCATCAGGGCATTATGCTAGACTGGGAGTGATCTTCTCGAGCCCCTACATTACGAGATTAGTGTTGGGCATGGGTCTCTTGGATTCAATTCGTGGGGCAGAGAAGATAAGTATACCTGCTCCCCTGAGTCTAGAGACGATGAGGCTGATGGGCATGATCCGCAGGGTTCGGACCGGGGTTTTTGAGTTAGTGCGACCAGCTCCAGAGATAGATGAGGATGAGGGTGATGAAGCCGGGGCATCTCAACCCGCTCCCGAGTCTCAGCCAGCCCCGATGGAGACCGAGGTACCTCCAGTAGTAGAGGAGCCACCCCCCGTGCGTATATTTTCACCATCTCGAGATTATGATCGCTTTGAGAGGCTCGAGAGCGCTTTGGGGGTGATACGGGCAGAGGTAGCTGAGGCTCGAGCCGAGATTGCAGAGATTAGGGATACACAGGCCACTCAGTACACAGAGTTCACGGCACGTCTCGACGTATTACAGCAGATCTTAGAGCGTGACGTCACCTCATCATTTGTCTTACGGCCGAGGACTCCTCAGACCCCAGCAGCAGCAGCTCCGGCACCCTCATCCCCTACCTCGGTACCGGTAGACCCACCATGTGCTTCACCAGCAGCAGCAGCAGCACCGGCGCCCGAGTGCGACACCGACATTTGACTCTTCCTTTATTTTACTTTCTTTGCATTTTATTTTAGACTTGTTCACTCAGAAAGGATTTTCCTTCTGAGTTTATTTTCATTTTGCACCATCGAGTTGTATTCACTGCTTTATTTTTATATGCACTCGAGTTATTTTGTTTTTGTTTTATTATTGAGCTTCACTGAACCCCCTCGTGTATGCGTGCGGATGGTCTTGTCTTCTTGGGAATTGAGACTTAGTCATGGGCACGGCCAAGGTGCTGAGGCACTTGGCCGTGTGAGCCTCTCAACCCGTCGGAACACTACTCCCATGGAATTAGCTTCATCAAACGCAACACTAGGAGTCAGGGGAGTATTGTTTTGATTGCTTCCCCCATATTTGCTTTTGAATGATATACATTTTGAGTGAGCATGCATGTGTACATTGAGGACAATGTACAACTTAAGTGTGGGGGGGAGTTTCATAGTGCACACATCTTTTCTATTATTCTTGATTGTTATATGCTCACATAGCCAATGGTGGTTCACCTTAGTTGCAAGGATTGTATTCTTGAGTTAAGGAGAATTTTTAAAATTAAATATTTTTCATGCTCTAGTATTTGCTTGAATTTCTAGGAATTTTTGTCCGATTTATACTTATTGCACTACTCACTCTTTAAACTCTTTTGGAAACTCAAGTTTGATGTTAAAGGGACTAGTTATAGTTGTTTCTTGTGTTTAAAAAGGAAAATGAAAAGAAAAGAATGAAATAGTTTTATTGTTTATTTGTGCTTGTTGTGTGAAAAGAGCTACCACCTATGAAGTATGAAGCTACTCTCATAAGTCGGATACTAGCTATGCCCTAATGAGAGAAAGAGCTATCTCAAAGGATGAGTTAAAGCTACCACTCTGGTAGAAAGAGCTACCACCTCGAAAGTGTGAAAGCCACCTTAGCGGCCGCTTGGGAAAGGGCTACCTTAGAGGATGTGTGAAGCTACTACCATCTTTGAAATTGTTGTCACTTGTGTAGATAAATAAGTCCCTTATACTTAGAGCTTTGAGGAGTATACCTTGGGTTGACTTGAGTGAGTCCACACACTTTCATGATTTTTGGTTTGTGGTCCTTTTTTATTCAAGTTTTTAACTAGAGTTTCGATTTTTCATATTTAGTGTTGAAATTTCCCTCACTTGTAGAATGCTCTCTTTGTATACTTTGGTGAACCTAAGGCCAAGCACTTCCAATATTTTCTTCATTGATGCACATAACGTTTTAATTTTTGCTTGAGGACAAGCAAAAGCTTAAGTGTGGGGGAGTTTGATAAGTGCTTGTGCGATGTGAATGCGAAGCGTTCATTCCTTATGTTGAGCATTACTTTTCTCAGGTTTTTACACTAATATGTGTGTTTTTATGTTACTTTCATCCAGGTAGGGTTGTGAGGCCAAGTATGAAGGAAAGAAGCCAATGTGGATTACAATGCACCGATTTTGGAGGAAATCTTGCTAAGGTTCAAACGCAAAGACATAGGTCGATGTGAGATGCTAGAGTGTGTGCCAACCTCCTCGTATTGGAGTTGGCACATCCATTTGGAGGGGCACAAAGACAATCACACTCGAGCATTCCGACTTATGCACATAGAACAAGAGCTTCACCAATGTGCCTATCATTGAAGATGCAAGTGATCCACGACGTGAACGTGTGCCCGTTTACGTTACTCCGATGAAAGTATGGATTCGGGAAGCAATTCAGGTCGAATACTGTAGCAGAGCACTGTAGTAACATGGTAGAAAATACTGTAGCAGCATTGTTCACAGTCGGCCGAGAAAACAGGAGTTCAGAGGATCCACACGAGCATGTGGAAATTATCCACGCCCGTGTGGAAATTCCCCACAGGCGTGTGAAGCATCCACGCCCGTGTAGTCGCCCGATTCTAGCCCTATTTAAAGCTGAATCAGCCCCGATTTTAGTATTCTTTTCTCCATCTTTTCCCCAAATTGAGAGAGGGCTTCGGCTAGGGTTTCGAGGGTTATTGGCCAAGGTTTTGGGGAGGTTCTACGGCTTTGACATCGTCATTCCATGGGAAGAAGGTTGGTAGGGGAGCTTCCGTCGAGGCGTATCATATACCGGACGAGGGAATCCTTGGATGACGAGTAGAGGACTTTCCACAAGACCATCGACACGACTATCGAGGGGGTTTATTTATTTATTCGTTACTTTTACATTCTATTTCTTTGATTGTACTTACCTCCACGGAGAGCTAAACCCCTAGTGGGTACTCGGGTATTGTGAACCCTAGGATGTATTTGTTTCTTTGAACCTCTTTATTATGCTTTCAATAAATTGATGTTTATTGTGAGTTCCAACCTTGAATGCTTGATTATATGAACATTTCCCCTAGAGTGACACTAGGGTTGAGAGTTCTTGTTGGTAACCTTGTGAGTGAGTGACACACCATGAGCGTTAGACAAAGCTAGGTTGGAGAGGGTTGAAAGGGTGAGTCGAGAGATACAGGAGCGTCCCCTTTACCATCTGACGTGATAGATTCTATCTCCGTTCCTCGAGTTCTTTGCGGTCATAGTAGAGTGAATGGTCTAAGGGATGAACTTCCCCTGTGGCTTAGTTGCGCGTGTAACGGAGTGAAGCGTTGAGGTGATCTTAATATCTAGGGCTCAATTATGGTTAGGGACCTTCCACCTGGACCAAAGGGTTAGGTCTATAATTAGGAAGAGATTTATCACTTGGAATTCCTAGAGCTCATTGCAACTCTATGCGAGTGCGAGGTGTTGAGATTGTTTGATTTCTCCTCCGGGACATGTATAGAGTTAGGCATAGTTGACCTTAGATTTGGGAGTATGCAATTAAGGATTTCCATGACTCACCATTGCATTGATTAGGAAGCTTAATAGAGGATTCTTGCACTTGAAACACTTATCCTAGGCGGAGCATTATCCGGGTACCCCATCTTTATCGATTGCCTTACCCCCTTCTTTACTTTTGCTATCTTACTTGTTTCTTTTACTGTTGAGAATTGAATCATTGTCACACTCATTATCATTGATATTTTACATAGCTAAGAATTTAATTAAGTATTTTTATTCTCTACTAACTGTGGATTCGATACCCGCTCACCCGGGATTATTACTTCGACAAACCCGTGCACTTACGGGATATACGCAAGGGGACCTTGTCAAGAATCCAAACAATCATATAGAGAGTTTTCTTGAGGTGTGTGATATACTGAAGATAAACAGGATGACGGATGATGCCATCAAGTTGTGAGCCTTCCCATTTTCCCATAGAAGCTTTTCTTGCCCATTATTTACCTCCCGGAAAATCCGCAAAGCCTAGGAATGAGATTTCATCCTTTGTTTAGTTGGAATTGGAGTCTCTGAGAAAGTGCTTCTGAGAAAGATTCAAAGAGCTTCTGAGAAAGTGCCCGCAACACGCATTTCCAGAGTGGATGATTGTTCAGACCTTTTATAACGGTTTGAACCCGAGTACAAGGCAAATCTTGGATGTGGCAGTGATAAGTGCTTGTGCGATATGAATGCGAAGCGTTCATTCCTTATGTTGAGCATTACTTTTCTCAGGTTTTTACATTAATATGTGTGTTTTTATGTTACTTTTATGCAGGTAGGGTTGTGAGGCCGAGTATGAAGGAAATAGGCCAATGTGGATCATAATGCACCTATTTTGGAGGAGATCTTGCTAAGGTTCAAACGCGAAGACATAGGTCAGGTGTGAGATGCTAGAGTGTGTGCCAACCTCCTCGTGATTCGAGTGAGCACATTCATTTGGAGGGGCACAAAAGGCGGTCACACTCGAGCATTCCGATTTATGCATATAAGAACAAGAGATCCACCAATGTGCACATCATTGAAGAGGCAAGTGATTCACGACGTAAGCGTGTGCCCGCTTTGCGTTACCCCCAATGAAAGTATGGAATTCGGGAGTATTTCCGGCATAGATCTTGATAGCGACCGGTGAGAAATCGAGAAAGCAATGAATCCACGCAGGCGTGTTGAAATTATCCACGCCTGTGTGGAAATTCCACAGGACGTGTGACATCATACACTGCGTCAGATCGCCTCGATTCGACCTTATTTAAAAGCCGATTTTCAGCCCCGATTTTTGGTATTCTTTTTCTCCATCTTTTCCCCAACTTGTGAGAGGACTTCGGCTAGGGTTTCAAGGGGTATTGGCCAAGGTTTTGGAGAAGTTCTACGGCTCTGACATCGTAATTCCATTAGGAAGAAGGTTGGTAGGGGAGCTTCGATCGAGGCGTATCCTACACCGGACGAAGGAATCTTTGGACGACGAGTAAAGGACTTTCCACAAGACCATCGACATGACTATCGAGGGGGTTTCTTTATGGATTCATTGCTTTTACATTCAATTTCTTTGATTGTATTAAGCTCCATGGAGAACTAAACCCCTAGTGGGTACTTGGATGATTGTGAACCCTAGGATGTATTCGTTTCATTGAACTTCTTTATTATGCTTTCAATAAATTGATGTTTATTGTGAGTTCCAACCTTGAATGCTTGATTGTATGAACATTTCCCCTAGAGTGACACTAGGGTTGAGAGTTCTTGTTGGTAAACTTGTGAGTGAGTGACACACCACGAGCGTTTGACAAAGCTAGGTTGGAGAGGGTTGAGAGGGTGAGTCGAGAGGTACAGGAGCGTCCCCTTTTCCCTCCGGCGTGATAGATTCTTCCTCCGTTCCTTGAGTTCTTTGCGGCCGTAATAGAGTGAGTGGTCTAAGGGATGAACCTCCGCTGTGGCCTAGTTGCGCGTGCAATGGAGTGAAGCGTTGAGAGGATCTTAGTATCTAGGGCTTAATTGTGTCTAGGGACCTTCCGCCTAGACCAAAGGGTTAGGTCTATATTTAGGAAGAGATTTATCACTTGGAATCCCTAGAGTTCATTGTAACTCTATGCGAGTGCGAGGTGTTGAGATTGTTCGATTTCTCCTCCGGGACATGTATAGAGTTAGGCATAGTTGACCTTAGATTTGGGACTATGTATATAAGGATTTCCACGACTCACCATTGCATTGATTAGGAAGCATAATAGAGAGTTCTTGCACTTGAAGCGATTATCCTAGGTGAAGCATTATCCAAGTACCCCATCTTTATCGATTGGCTTACCCTCTTCTTACTTTTGCTCTTTTATTTGTTGATTTTATTGTTGAGAATTGAATCAATTTCACACCTATCACAATTGATCTTCCACATAGCTAAGAATCAAATTAAGTATTTTCACTCCCTACTCCCTATGGATTCGATCCCGCTCACCCGGAATTATTACTTCGACAAGCCCGTGCACTTGTGAGATATAAGTAAGGGGAACTTGTCAGGTAGCAGAAGATACCTTAGGTAGCAAGACCCCTGATGAGGCCCGTCAGTTAATTGAAGAAATGGGGTTAAACATCTACCAATGGAATGCTAGGGAGAAGAAAAAGGTGGCAGGTCTCCATGTGATAGATACAGTAACTTCATTGGCAGCTCATGTGGAAAATTTGAGTAAGAAGTTAGACCTTCTAACTTCAAATAGAGTAGCGGCCGTGACTAATTGCACTGGGTGTGGCGGAGGACATGCTCCCTCCGATTGCCCTATCTCTATTGGTGATGTATCTTCGGTGGAGAACGTCGATTTTGTAGGTAATGGCATGAGACCTCAAGGAAACCCATATAGCAATACCTACAATCCGGGTTGAAATAATCATCAAAATTTCTCATGTAGCAATCAGGGTCCACCAAAGGCCATGGGGCCACTGGGTTTCCAACCACAACAACAAGCCCCGCATGTGAAAAACAGAGTTTCAGGTTTGGAAACCCGAATGAATGATTTGGAGAAGGCCTTGACTAGATTTGTGCAATCTGCAAATACAAGGTTTGAATCAGTTGAGGCCACACTTCGCAACCACACCGCCTCTTTACATAACCTTGAAAATCAGGTGGGGCAAATTACGAAGTTTCACTCTGAAAGGCCACCGGTGTACCTAGCTTCGGAGTGGGTCCTTCAAGACATCGAAGCTCTCCATCAAGGCCATCAGTTCATATATAAAGGGGTTTATTTCTATGGTTTTAATGTACTTTCATTCATTGATGGTGTGTTTTGTATGTTGCTCCATGGAGAGCTAGAACAATAGAGGGTATTTGGGCTTGTGAAACCTAGGATTCTCATCTTTTGTGGATTTGCTTAGTGTTTCTATTTAATCCGAGTTTGATTAAGTTTTAATCTTGTATTCTCATTGCTTGCTTGTTTAATTAATCTTTGTGGTTGATTGGATTTGCATGATTTGTTACTTTGATGTGAGAGAGGTCTCCATTAGAGTTAGAACTTCAAGGTTAAAAGAGGGTTGAGAGGTGAGTCATGAGATAGTGGAGTGTCCCCTCTCCCTTCCGATTGAGTGTATTCTATCTCCGTTCCCTAAGCTCTATGCAACCATATTTGGTGTGAGGCGTGAGATTGAGAGATTTCTCCGCCCGGGACCTTGTAGGGGGTTAGGATCCTTCGCCGGGAATTAGGGTTGGATCAATCTTTAGGAATTGGATACACCACTTGGAATCCCTAGAGTGTTTTGCAGTCATATGTGGTGTGAGGTGATGAGATTGAGCGATTTCTCCACCGGAACCTCGTAGGGGACTAGTATCGGTGATCGGGAGGCCGGATCCGATTATATTTGGATTTCCACGACTTAACTTACTCATCATAGAAACACTTTTGCTTATTCGGTGCTTAATACCGAATCCTAGGGAAGCATTGCCCGAATACCCCCACTTTCTTGATTGAGATCCCCATCCATTTTACCCTTGCATATTTGTCTCCGGTATTCATTTCTTCGCACATTAGATCACTGCACCTTTCCATTTATCATTAGGTTAGAAAGCAGAGAAGAAGTTAGTACTAGTAGCCCCTGCTCCTCGTGGATTCGACTACCCACTCACCGGGGTAATTATTACTTCGACACCCGTGCACTTGCGGTACATACACGCATATTCGGGCGTGTCAAGTTTTTGGCGCCGTTGCTGGGGAACAGGATACTAGGAACGCTAGGACTTTGTTGCTCTAGCCACTTATCTTTTTCTTTATTTTGTCTATTCCACAATTTCTTTTTCTTCCATCATTCTCATCGGTTTTATTTTGTTTTCATCATATTCCCCTCTATCTTCTTCCACCATTCTATTTTGTTTTATTTTTGTCTTATTTACTTTTTTTCTTGCATGGAACTTGAATGATGATTAATCCAGTTGTAGATTTATATTTTCAGGTTGATGCTCTCACTAGAAAAATTGATCAATTTGTCAATGTTCATCAATAACACAATCCATATCGCATCAACTATCATTCAAATCAAAGGAGCTACCCAAACCTGTTGTGGGATATTGATAGACAACAATGGGAAGCACCTCAACAAGAACTTCAATGGGATGAGAAAGTTGAAGAAGATGTACTTCGGTTGGAAAGAGTGTTACCAAGATTTATGGAAACAACCGATGCCCGTTTCCAAAATATTGAGGCCACATTAAGTTGTCACGATGTCTCCATCAAAAACATTGAGCATCAATTAGGAGAGATCTTGGACATGCTTGCTAAGGAAAAAGAAGAATTTGAACAAGCAAGGCAAATGTCTCCGGGACATGATGAGGCCATGAGCACAATTGAAGAAGTTGGGCAAATTGAGTACATTGATGTAGAAAATAAAAAGAAAGAAGTTGAATATCATTTTGAGATTTTGGATTGTGTGAATGAAGATTGTGCTTGTGAGCGAGGAAATTTTCAAGGGGATTTGCTAGTCTCATGTTCCTCTCAAGTTGAAAATACACAAGAAGAAGCAAACCCCAAGTTAATGGAACAAGCATTTCTTTTTGGGATTGATCAACTCTTACAATGCAAGAAAGAGACTTTGGGAAGGGAAGAAGATATGGGTAGGAGATTGAAGCCATCCAATGACCCACCTGTGCTAAGCTTGGACAATTCCCAACCCAAATTGTTTCCTTGGAGGCCAAAAGTAAGATGGTTGGACTCTCCAACAAATACTTCTTCCCGGCAAGCTGATTTTTCATTTAAAGGAAGTAGCTATGCAATGTCTAGTCGGGAGGAACACACTCTTTTCAAGCCTCCATAATGTAAGCAAGAGGTACGTCAAGCTTAGTGACGTAAAACAAGTGCTACTTGGGAGGCAACCCAAGTTTTTAATTGTTTTCTAGTTTAGATTTTCATTTCTGCAGTAATATATTCATGAGTGCGTGCTTTGATGAATTTTTGTTGGTGTTAAAGTTTTCATGGAAAATTTTGGTGATTTAAATTGATTTTCGTGTATGAGGCATGGTTGAGGGTGTAATTCATGTTTATAGTTGAAGAATTACTGTTAATTTGAAGTTTGGAGCCTTTCGTGGGATCTGTCGCAGAAATTTTTGCAGACTCACGCGGTCGTGTGGAATTTCCACGGCCGTGTCTAGATCTACGCAGGGGTGTGGAATTTCCACACCCCCATGTGGCTTATAAGATTATGAGGGGTCACTTTTCATTATCTTCACCACTTACACCCATCTTCTCCCACTTCTCCATCTTCAAGAATCTGAACTTTTTGAGCACAAAAAAACTAATTTTCGTCAACTCCTTGGAGATTTAAAAAGTGTTTTGCCGGCATTTGCATTAAGTTTCCTTCACCGATTTGCTCGGTAAAACTTCATTTTCCCCTATCTTCTCTATGCCCTTATTTTTGCCAATCCATAAAGTTTTTATTGGTTTATAAGTGTTGTTTTTCATGGAAAATCTTGTAGAGACACTTTAGAATGTATGGATCGGAAATTTTTGGAAGCGTTGGAGCCCAATCATGGCTTCTTGGCCATGGTTAGGCACCCACGCACGGGCTGGCGCCATCAAGGCCATCAATTCATATATAAGGGGGTTTATTTCTATGGTTTTAATTTACTTTCATTCATTGATGGTGTGTTTTGTATGTTGCTCCATGGAGAGCTAGAACCCTAGAGGGTATTTGGGCTTGTGAACCCTAGGATTCTCATCTTTTGTGGATTTGCTTAGTGTTTCTATTTAATCCGAGTTTGATTAAGTTTTAATCTTGTATTCTCATTGCTTGCTTGTTTAATTAGTCTTTGTGGTTGATTGGATTTGCATGATTTGTTACTTTGATGTGAGAGAGGTCTCCATTAGAGTTAGAACTTCAAGGTTAAAGAGGGTTGAGAGGGTGAGTCATGAGATAGTGGAGTGTCCCCTCTCCCTTCCGATTGAGGGTATTCTATCTCCGTTCCCTAAGCTCTATGCAACCATATTTGGTGTGAGGCGTGAGATTGAGAGATTTCTTCACCGGGACCTTGTAGGGGGTTAGGATCCTTCGCCGGGAATTAGGGTTGGATCAATCTTTAGGAATTGGATACACCTCTTGGAATCCCTAGAGTGCTTTGCAGTCATATGTGGTGTGAGGTGATGAGATTGAGCGATTTCTCCACCGGGACCTCGTAGGGGACTAGTATCGTTGATCCGGAGGCCGGATCGGATTATATTTGGATTTCCACGACTTAACTTACTCATCATAGAAACACTTTGCTTATTCGGTACCTAATACCTGAATCCTAGGGGGAGCGTTGCCCGAATACCCCACTTTTACTGATTGAGATCTCCATCCATTTTACCCTTGCATATTTGTCTCCGATATTCATTTCTTCGCACATTAGATCACCACACCTTTCCATTTATCATTAGGTTAGAAAGCAGAGAAGAAGTTAGTACTAGTAGCCATGTTCCCTGTGGATTCGACTACCCACTCACCGGTGTAATTATTACTTCGACACCCATGCAGTTGCGGTACATACACGCATATTCGGGCGTGTCAAGTTTTTGGCGCCGTACGAAGATGTACTTGTCAAGGTGAGACATCCGAGGGATATCATCAAAGATGTACTTGTCAAGGTGGACAAGTATATATTTCCTGTAGACTTTGTGGTGCTAGACGTCGATGAGGATGCGGATGTACCCTTGATACTTGGGAGGCCATTCTTGCGGACTTCCAAGGCATTGATTGACATGGAAGGCGGAGAGCTAAATTTGAGAGTTGGAGATGACAAGCTCACATACCGCCTTGCCGAAGCAATGCGACATTCTCTTGATTTTGATGACACTTTATATTTTCTAGACACTACTGATGAGATTGTTGATGAATACATACAGGAAATGTTCAATCCGGACCCGTACGAGGGTTTGTTTGACCAAGAGGAGGATTATGAAGAAGTAATGATGCTTGTTTCAACGGAAGAAGTACCATCTACCCTGGGGATCTTAAAGAAGGTGCTCCAGAAAATGAAGAGGGCTAGGAGACGCCACCAGAAATGCTCCAAGGCTGTTGGAGACGTACGTGAACCGAAGAAGTTGGATGAACCATTGCTAGGTGGCCCTAAGCCAAATAATACACCCTCTACCTTTAAGAGATTGTGCTCATCATGCTTGCAAGTCATGGGTAAGAGGGTAACATTCATCTATGAACCCCCGTGAGGTAAGACAAGGTACGTCAAGTGATAAGTGTCTAAATGTAGATATTTTCATGTATATATCGTATTCACTTTGCATGTATTTTGTGAGGTTTGATACCCATTTTGTGCTTAATCGTCTATTATTTGCTTTGTAGGGCATAAGTAAGCCATAGAGAACAAGAAGATATCATTTGGGCGAAAAGAGAAGAAAACAGGAATTTCATACTACCCCCATACTACCCAGTATGGGGGCCGTATGCACTGTAGCAGCAGATTGATTTGAAGTGTCTGCCCAGATTTCCATACTACCCAGTATGGGGGCCGTATGCACTGTAGTAGCAGATTGATTTGAAGTGTCTGCCAAGATTTCCATACTACCCAGTATGGGGGCCGTATGCACCCCGTATGGATCGCGAATCTAGGGTTTTTGGGTGCTATACGACCCCATATGACCCGTATGCCTCGGGAGGGTATAAATACCAACTTTTAGGTCAGAAAAGAGGACTTTTCAGCTAGGCTTTTTCTAGACCTTTTCTTGGCCGATTTTGGGGAGACACTTGAGAGGTTTTTGAGCGACCTTGGGGAGGAGAAGAAGGGCAAGGAAGCTAGAAGATCATCTAAGCCCAAGGTCCAAGACTCTCAAGGCAAGAAACAACATCATTCAAAGGGGAGATCTACCACGCTTTGAAGGAAGGAGACCCACGGCTAGAGGAAGCGTCATTCGGCATTCCTTTGGCGAGGAAAGCATCATTCGGCATACATTCTACCTCCTCCTACACCATTTCATCTAGGTAGTGTCACTCATGCTTTTCTTGTGTGTTTTACTTGATTATGTTACTTGTTGTGGGATGATGACACACTAGACCCCCAAGGCCACCGGATGTTGGTGAACCTTGGGGGGTTTTATCATGTATTTTGGATGATTACTTGTTAATTCTTTGCTTGGGCAATTTTGAGATCTAATCCATTGTTTTCATGCTAAGTGCTACATTAAGGAGAAATCCGTAGCTCTTTTATGAGTGATGCATGTAGATGTGACTTGCTCGCATGTATTAGATCATGAATGGATTAGAAGGGGATACTTGTATCATCACGCCGAGAAATTGGGTGTTTGGTAGCCCTCCATGTAGGTTTAATCCGAAGAAGAGTAGGTTCATTCCTAAGCGAGATTTCCTCATACTTAATGCAATCGTAGGGATGTAGATTTGGGAGAAATTCCTATCTATGTTCGTATGGGATTAGGGTTCAATCGCCGAGAAATTGGGGTTGTTCTAAACTTGGAATCTCATGGTCCATTTTACCCTTGCATCTTTATATCATCATCCATGTTGCATGATAACCCCTCAAGGGGATCCACATCCATAGGCCTTTGCATTATTTTGTATTTCTTGCTTGCCCATTGCTTGTTCTCTCTAATTTGGTCATAATCTCATTTTAGTTTTAATTGCTTTAGTAGAGTAAAAATCCATCATTTGAGATCTTAGGCTAGATAATAGCTCGAGAAGGAGTAATAGGAGATCCTTAGCCCCGTGGAATATGATCCTCGTGTCTTCACGCGAGGTATTACTTGGCGATCCCGTACACTTGCGGGGAAGCAATCAAGTTTTTGGCGCCGTTGCCGGGGATCTTAAGGAATTCTAGGAAACTTTTAGATTATTACTCTAGCCATTTATCTTTTCTTTTGTAAATATTTGTCTTTCTATGTTTCTTTTACACCTTTTGTCCATATTTATTTATTTTTCTTCTTAATTGTTTTCTTTGTTAGCTTATTGATTTTAGTTTCACATGTTGACACAGGGCCATGGATTCTCAACAATGGGTTTACCCTCACCAAGGATTGCTACATTAACCCACTTTTGAAAAACCGTGGCATTACCAACCTCCAGTCGACAAGCAACTTAATCGTTGGGGATTCAATACACAAGATGTTTTTGCAAGTTTCATGAGGTATTCGGATGCCGAACTTGAAGCTATGAATGCCAAAAATTTTAATGCTCAACAATCTCTTCAAAGTGTGGAAAACAAGATGGGAGAGTATTCTAAAGAATCAGTCAAATTGCCACCATCTATAGAAGTCCTAACTGAAAATGGCACAAGAGATGAAGAGAAAATCAATGAGATTGTGGTGGATGCTCATATTGAGGTGTTGAAGGTGGAAGAAGCAAATGATGTAGCATCAATACCTTTAGAGCAAATGTTAGAGGTTTCACCTCAATGTGAAATTGAAGAAGAAAAGGGGGAGGATGGCATCATGGTCATGAAAACATGTAAGGAAGTAGAAGAAACTCAATCAACCACATGTGAAGATGCTACTTGCCTTAACATAGATTTTTCCATCCATCCATCAATTTTAGTCAAGTGCAAAAACAAAACTCCAGGAATTGTATTTGAAGATGTGGGGAGGAAACCAATGTCATCCTTGAACCCACCAATGCCGGGTTCTATAGAAGGTTCATCAAGGATTTTTCAAAAATTGCTAGACCCCTAACAAGGTTATTGGAAAAAGATATCCCATTCGAAGTTTGATAATGACTCGCATGACATCCTTCATGGCACTCAAGGAGAAACTAATTCAAGCGCCCGATCATGGTATCTCCGATTGGGACTCCCATTCGAATTGATGTGTGACGCAAGTGACTTTTGCGATTGAGGCGAGTGCTTGGTCGTCGGAGGAACAAACATTTCCACCCCATTTACTACGCAAGTAAGACTCTAACGGGAGCCCAAGCGAATTACACTCACGATCGAAAAAGGAGCTACTTGCCGTGGTATTTGCCGCTGATAAGTTCCGGTCATATTTGGTTCTTTTCTAAAGTAGTGGTGTACACCGATCATTCAGACTTTTAAGGTACTTGCTTAGCAAATCTGATGCCAAACCACGTTTGATTAGGTGGGTCTTACTGCTTCAAGAATTTGACCTGGAGATTAAGGACAAACGGGGAGTAGAGAGTCTTGCAGCTGATCATTTATCCCGTTTGGAGGGCTCTAGCGCAGAAACTATGAGAGATAAGGACATTAATGACTCATTTCCTGAAGAACACTTGTATAGTATTCAGGTGGTAGAAGAGAAGGAACCACCCTGGTTTGCCGATTTCGCTAATTACTTGGTTGGTGGGGTCATCCCAAAATGGTTCACATATCAACAGAGGAAGAAATTCTTTTCAGACCTCAAGCACTACATCTGGGAGGATCTATACCTATTCAGGGTTTGTTCCGATCAGGTAGCTCGAAGATGTGTTTCTAGGGCAGAGGGTCTAAGCATTTTGAGACATTGCCACTCGGGACCCACTGGTGGCCATTATGATGCGAATAGAACAACAAAGAAAATTCTTGATGCAGGTTTCTATTGGCCATCGGTATTCCATGACACCCAGAAATTCATTCAAGCTTGTGACGGATGTCGGTGGTCGGTAACATATCTCGCGGGACGAGATGCCCCAAAAATTGGAACCAAGCCTCGAAGTCTTTGATGTGTGGGGGATTGATTTTATGGGACCTTTTCTGAGCTCCCATGGATGCAAGTTCATACTCGTGGCAGTCGATTATGTGTCTAAACAAATGATGCAAGGGTGGTGGTGAAATTTTTGAAGAAATTATTCTCCAGGTTCGGCGCACCACGTGCTATCATTAGTGACAGAGGCACTCATTTCTGTAATGCCCAATTCGCAAAGATATTGAAGCGCTTTTCATTTTGTTCATTTGCTCTTGTGTTCAGCAAGCCTCTGAGGTATGTTCTGTTGGTTTCTTTATCACCAATACTAACTACGTTGTTCAATCTGCAGTCATGTACTCTTTCACGGTGAATGATTCATCTCCGGAGGATCTCTCCGCCATCACTCTGCCGCTCGCATTCGACTCTCGATCATGGATTTCACATCAAGCATATATTTGTTCGGCCTCCCACAATCGCCTCCACTATCTTTTACTCTTGAGCTGGTCATCACTTGGCGATTCCGCTCGCAACTTGATGCCATTAGAAACCTTTTTGAACGTCCACGACTCCCCTCGCATTCACTGCATACCTCGGCAATAGATGACGCCTGCTGTTCACTTAGCCTCATTCGGTCTCAACTTCTCCACGTTAAATCTTTTTCTTTTCGGCCGCGATCTTCCTCGCTGGATCATGAATGTCTTCATTGCGGATGGGTTCCTCTTCTAGTTGGATTCTGACTTCTTGTTTTGTTGTACCGGTTTTTTAATTTTGTAATCCTCCTTTGTGCTCTGTATTTCTTTCTTGCTGGTTATTAATATATTAGCCCTTGAGGTTCTTTTTAAAAAAAAAACAAAAAACAAAGTTCGTAGGACTGCTTTGAGAGTAACTTACTAAGTCCCATACTTCCCTCAACACATTAATGTCTTGTCAGCATTCCAAAAAGCAAATAGATTTCAATTAGTCCTAAGATAACCACAAAAAAGTGGGGATAACTTTGCTACTCTGGCGTCATCTTTCACCAATTTACCTAGAAATGCTTATCTAACTTTGCTACTCTGGCGTCATCTTTCACCAATTTACCTAGAAATGCTTATCTAACTTTGCTACTCTGGAGTCACCTTTCACCAATTTACCTAGAAATGCTTATCTATCCCTCCAACAAAAAGTCCTGAAGCATGAACACTGTTATATTTAATTATTTTTAATAAAACAAACTAAGTTATAAACCAAGAATATAAAAACTTTGATGGATAGAAAATTATTCTTGATTATTTAAAGCATTATCCGATGTAACCAAGAGAATTGAATTTTAACAAGCATCAATTTATTTTATTTGAAAGTAGGCAACCCAAATTGCTTCACAAGACTATTGGGCAATGACCGTCCTTGCTCATGTGAAACTCATCGTGGGCAAGCACAAATTTTTTTAATTATATACCATGCGTTTTCACCCTTTACCACAGGGATTCGATTCCCATAACCAATGTTGCATGAGATTTGGGTGTGTGCCATTTAATTAAGTGGTTGAAGTTACATTATTCTTCAGTGTACTGTAACATGTCTATATTTTAAATTATCATGCACCCATATGGCCAGCCTGATCCGAAAATTCTAAGAAAACGCCTTGATATAAAGTTTAATTATAATTATAATTATAATTATAATAATGAAAAAGATAGATATATAAAAAGACAGAGAGGATAGGATCCAAAAGTGAGAGAAGATGGAGGATGGGAATGAAGCCACATGTCTTGCATGTGACTATGAGATGAGAGAGAAAGATAGAGAAAAGGAAACGGTTTGAAGACAAAGCAAGACGAGATTGTGGCTTGCCAACACACCACATGGGAGAGCATGATTCAACTCCATAACACAAGCCACACTTCCTCCACAAAACCTCCTCTCTCTCTCTCTCTCTCTCTCTCTCTCTCTCTCTTTCTGTCTCTCCTTTTTTTCATTGTTCATTAATGTATGCCTCCATTGCATTTTTCTTCTTTATGGGTCATGAGCATCAGCTAAATCAACATTTTCTATTCTTTAAACATATGGCTACATGTATAGCTTTTATGCTTTGAAGATGCTATCAATCATGCATTCCCAAGAAAGAAGTTGTTGTGAAGTTATTATTTATGAACTATTTACAAGGTATTTTCCTAAAAGAATGTTCTTTCATCTTTTTGGATGCTGCATTAACTTTAGATCAGACAAATATTAATACACTGTGTTCCTTTCTCATATATATATGCTTTAAAGCGTTTCATGTAAATTACTAATTCCAATTTAAATATGTAATGAGATTAAAAAAATATATTTTAATGTATCTAAATTTGGTCACTATGAGAAAATTGTTCAAAAAAGAATAATTTTTAACTATTATTTACATAATCACGGTTGATGTTTTAATTATAACAATATATATATCTTATGATTAAAATAAAAATAGAATGGAATTACAATGTCAGAAATTAGATTTAAAAATCAAATGTCAGTTATGTAAATATAATAAAGTGTTGTTGCTAAAGTTGTAAACAAAATTGAAAAATTCCAAAATTTATGAGCTTAGAAGTCATTTAGAAAATATTGTATTATATAAATAATTTAATCTAAATAATTTGAATAGTTTTTAATAAAAATTATAAAATTATAGTTATGAACATTGATGACAGGGATGTAAATATAAAAATATAATGAGTAAAACTTTTTCATTGTTCACGAGGGAGTTTATTTAATTTCATGAGAGAGATGACATGATCAGCACAAGTGTCTTGATGGCAATTTTTACAGTGTTTTAATTGTTCGGATTAATTATATCAAACCATACATTATTAATGGACTAACTTGAAGTGGGGACAAAGTTCTTGAAAATAATTTATTTAGCTAAGTAAACATAATTATTAATTAATTTTCTTTTTTAAAGTAACTATTGACAACTATCAATTGGTTAAAATACAAAAGATATATAATTTAAATCACATAATATTTGTTTTACTTAGCATAAACAACTCAAACTTTAGTCACCTCCGTTAAAAGTTCATTCTAAACTAAATTCAAATATTAAAAGCTAGCCCTATTTATTTTAACTTATTTCAATAATTTTAGGTATTGTACAATAGTATGACAAAATCTAAAAAATATATGATTTTTTAATAATATAAGAATCGAATTCAAACATCGAAGATAAGGAATTTTTTTTTATATAGAAGTTAATTTAAATTAAAAGTAATTAAATAAAGTTATTTAATAATCGGCTTTTAGGAAAACTGTATATATATAGTTAGAGATCATAAAAATTAGATAAACTTTAAAAATAAAATAAAATAAAAGTCAGATAAAACACTAGTTTGTATTTAAATTTCAAACAATATAACCTTTTATTTAGATCAGCATTGTAAATGGCAATTTCTTAACATTGCACAAACATCATAATCACAAAATTAACAGCCCATCACAATTAATTACATAATCACAAATTTTAAAATAATAAAACCCTTGCTAGGTCCAGCTTGAGCTAACCCTGCTCCTCATTCTAGATCATAATAATTAGGGTATCCAAAATTCTACTATTTGCAAAAAGTTATATTTACCAAAATCAAATAATTTCTTTTTGAAATATGACATTAAAACTTTTACAAAAATAATTGTTAAAAACCAATGTTTTAAAGTGCCCACTGGTTGTTGTCAACCCGTACGCATGAACTGCTACTACGGTCCAACTAATTGAGCCCGTTGGATTGACTAGTTCAACTAGATTTAATATTTTTCTATATAAATAAATTTTTAAAAATTTTAAAATAGGTAAAAATTAATTAAAAATTAATTAAAACTTAACAAAAAGGATAAAATTGTATATTACAAAGTTACAACCAAATAATAAATATTTAAAAATAAATAATTAAATAAAATATAAGTATACAACAACAACAAAAATAACAATAAAAAATGTGGAATAAAATAAAATACAAGTATATAATATCTTGCTTTTTAATTTTTGAAACGGGTTTAAATTTAAAAATTTAAAATAAATAAACCAACTAGGCCTCGTCTCATCCAACTCAGATCGATTTACTGGGCTGTGTTCCAGCTGGTTGAACCAAACTGATTTTAGTCCGGTTTATTACAACATCGCTTTAAAACAAAGTTCACATCCCATAAAAACAATGACGCATAGTAAGAAAAAACACTTATGAAATTAAACTGTCATGGAATATATAAAAACATTATTAAAATATGAAAGAAAATAAGACACAAATTTTTTTTTAAATTAAACTTGGTTGTGTAAATAGTAATTAAATAATATAAAATGATAAATATAATTAATAAAATGACTTAATTCTAAAGATGAAAGACATTAATTCCATGACAAGTGAGTGTGGAGCCTGAAATTTTAATGATTGGCTTGATTTTCCTTATTCAATTTCATTTTTATCACAAGTTAAGAAAAATCATCTATTTTTATAGAGAAAAATATATTGATCGGCAAGAATTATAAAATTACCATTTGAAATTGACGCATTTCCATCCATAAGTTACTAATTGTGTAGCATTGTTTTCAATTGTGTTGTTAAAAAGACTTACTCCAAAAATCATTGTCCCTAAAAATTTACTTTAAATATTAATTTTATTTATTTATTTATAAAGATCAGTACTAGTAATACAGAGCGCGTGTGTATAATATTATGTTCTCCCACCTAAAAATAAATATTTCATAAGCAAAAAATAGTGCACAGTCACATCGGCACGTGGGGGGACGATTCCTGCCAGATAATCAAACTGCTCCCTCACGACTTTCCTGAAAAACCGTTGAAGCCCAACTTCCCTCCTTTCAGTTTCTCCCCCGCTCCCTCTCAAATCTCCCTCTCTCTCTTTAACAGCTGTTCCTAGCTGTCCTTCCTATCCCAATCTCATGTGATCCCCCCTCTTTCTCCCTCTCTATCCCTCTATTATACATTTATACCTCCCTATCAAAACAATCCGAAACTAGCACAACAGTAGCCTCTTCCATTTCAAACTTAATTGCTCATCATCTCTTCACCTCTCAATACTTATTGACTGATGTTATTATCTCTTCTTCTGATATTATTAAACCTCATATACAACATGGCTCAGTTACCTCCTAGTACCCAGCAACCGGCTCCAGCTTCGGGCCATCAGCGAGCTCCTCCATGGCCTCTTTCTTACCTCCAGCCCGGCTCCACCACCATCATCCGGCAAACCACCCATCTTGCTGATGAGAGTTTCTTGATTCTCACTTTAACCAGACGTGGTGCTCACCGACGGTCCACTGAGCGACCCAGTCGTATCTTGAAGCGCCAATGATCAGTAGTAACGGTGGTGGAGCACCAATGCATGAATTCGATCGCCTAGATGAAGATCAGCTCATTTCTATGTTCCCTGACGACCTGCCACCGTCATCAGGCGCATCTGCTGCTCCATTATCATCCTCCACCCGTCAACCCCTTCCTGATCACAACAGTAGCATTAACGAGGAGAAGCCTTCCGGCAGCAATTGGTTAACGAATTGGAGGAGACGCAAAGCCTGTGCAAGTCTGAGCCACAGGACAAACCAAGCTGCCCACACTGCAGCAGCCTCAACTGCTGATCAAAACTCATTGTCGATCCTAAAAGGGTCAAGAGGTGAATAATCAATTTTTCATCTTTTCTCAATGTAGCTCTTAGGTAATTGAGAACTCACGTATATATATCCTCAAGTGGATTTAGGATTTTTGGCCAACAGGCAGTCGGCACAAAGATCTCGGAGTTAGGAAACTGCAGTACATTTCGAGCTGGAGCGCAGCGTTACATCATTGCAGGTAGTTCTTATAATCACACGCACGCACACACACATCACATATATGTATATATATTAGACATACTACAATTTATGAGAAAATCAGTACTAATGGAGACTTATATATGTTTATTTTTGAAGACTGAGGGTTTCGGCATTGTCTCCTCGGGTGGCCTCCTCGACCACCAGCGTTCAGTTCTCACAGTTGGCAACAGCTATTTGAAAACAGCGGATTGCAGCTATTGCCCAAGATAAAATTTTCAAGGACGGTCAGTATTTGCGGCACTTACATCCCCATCACTATTAATTGAATTTTGGAATATTTTTAATTAAGAAAAGGACGGGATATATTGTCTGAAAATTGTGTGAGATGAAAGCAGCTCATCAAGAAGCACTAAAGAAGGAAAATCAGAGAGATTGAGGCAAGTGTATCATCAGCAAAGTCTTAAGAAGATGCCTCTCGGTGACCGCTGGAGACTCACCGGAGCACACCAACAAAAGAGCTCGTGAGCTGAGCAAGTGACCACTTGAGGTGTTCAATTTGCAAATAGGGGAGGGATGATTTCTGCTTGTGATTTTTATCCTCTGTATTCTATTTTCCAATTTTTTCTTAATTTTAAAAATTTAAGATTTATTCTTTCGAAGGAATGGTGGTGTGATTTTGTGATTGCAAATGTGTTGGCATGCATGAAAAGGTATGTCTAGTGGATTTTTGTATCATTTAAAGGGTATTTCTTTGTGGGTTCTTTGCCAATTAATATGTCATGGGTTCCTTTTATTTTTATGTTTTTTATTTGAACAAAATCAGAGGTTAAATAGAGAAACTATAGAAAGATTGTGAGGTGTTCATATAATAATTTTTTTTTAATTTTAGTTTCAATAATTTAATTATATCTTCAAATTTTCTTCATCAGATAGTTGTTAGCAAGTCATCATGTTCATTAGGACCTCGGTGATCATTCATAAATGAGCATGTTATTAAACATGTAGTTTTAAATTTTGCCTGGTGGTCATGCTAATTTTAATTACATTTTTTTATGTTGTAATATCAGTTTAGATTTGAAAAATAATCACAACTCATTTTTTCAGGGTTTAGAGTTTAGGGTTGATTTACTGATTTTGAGATATATATAAAGAGCTTAGTATACCAAAGGTAAAAGGTAGTATTAAGAGATCATAAAAATAGAAAACTAAAACAAGATGGCATCTTTGTTGAGTAAGTTAACTAAATAGCTCAAAGCTGAAAACACTATTATTAAGCTTAAAATTTTTTTAATAAAAATAGCCAGCTAAGAGACAGAAGGATTGGTCCTGTGAAAGAAATGGTGTTCCAACACAAACCCTATAAATTTGAAAACTAAAATATAAAAGTATAAATTTCTGTATTTTCTTGATAGTATGGCACTCATGCAAGAACTTGCACTTTTCAAAAACATTTGAAAAATTTGTAACACAAGAAACTTTTGGAGACATGATCACATGCATCCAGGGGACCAAGGAAAAGGCCAACATATGGGTGGTCCCATACATCCAAATATACTACTGTAAATCTATTATATAATTTTGACAATGATACTTGCTCATCCTAATGTAATGGTCTGCCGTAAATTCTATGTAACCAATAAAACAACTTTCTATGGAAAAAACCACTGGTCCACTAAATGACATGAAGTTATGATATCATATTAGATATGATAAATTTTTTAGAAAAATTACTGTTTACCCCTTAAAAATTTTAAAAAACTTCCTATAACACTCGTGAAGCTTTTGAATACCTCAAAACAACCATTCTTTTATTGTTTTCACTCCTTTCCCCTACAGGGTCACATTAGGATTGTATCCATGTTATGGAATTCCATCATTAAGCCTTTAAAAATGGTGGGAAAAACAACTCGCCCAAATCACATCACGTTAAACTTTTACATACATTTTTCATTCTTTTTCGTGATTCTTTGTTAAATGAAACATAAACAAAATATGTTAAATGTAACTCATTTATTAAACAAAGAACTCATTTCTTTAAACAGAAACCTCATTTCTTAAATAGAGAATTCATTTTTTAAATAAAAACCTCATTTCCTAAACAGAAAACTCATTTTTTAAACATAAACATTAATATTTAAACAGAAAAACCAATATTTACATGACAAATTAATCTTGGATATAAAAACAAATAAATCTTGGCCACTCGTACATATTTAAATAGAAACAATGATATTTAAGCACCTTTTTTAAATGTAAACACAATATATTAAACAAAAACATCGATAGTTAAATAAAGACAATCAAGCATAAAGACGACCGTTTTTTATTATATGGAGATAACGATGTTTACATTAAAAATTTAATAAATTTGTGGGAAAAAATTTAGGTTAGCATGATTACATTATAACTCATGAAAACAAACTTATAACTACGAACAAAAAGAATTTAGGGTTAGCATGAAGAGTAATGCAGTGATCTTATTTATTAAAATGTAGAACTCATTTCTAAATAGAGAAACTCGTAAATGAAACCTCATTTCTTAAACAGAGAACATTTTTTTTAAAAATAAATGTCATTTTTTAAATAGAAAATTCATTTCTTAAACAGAAAACTAATTTTTTAAACAGAAACATTGATATTTAAACAGAAAAACTAATATTTACGTGACAAAATTAATCTTGGATATAAAACCAATTAATCTTTGTCGATTACGATATATATTTAAATAGAAATAACGATATTTAAGCACTTTTTTAAATGTAAACACAATATATTAAACAAAAACATCGATAGTTAAATAAAGACGACTAGCGTAAAAGACGGTCGTTCTTTATTATATGGAGATAACGATATTTACATTAAAAATTTAATAAGTTTCTGTAAAAGAATTTAGATTAGCATGATTACATTATAACTACAAACAAAAGAATTTAGGTTAGTATGAAAAGTAATGCATGTCTATTTATTTTAAACTGAAAAACTCATTTTTGAAATAAATCCTCGTATTTTTAAGTAGAAACCTCATATTTTTAAAACAGAAACCCTCATGCTTTTTAAATAGAAACTCATCAGCACCTAAAGGCAGTTATGTCCAAACCATGTCACACTTGCCACAACTTCCCGCTAAGTGGACAATTTCAGTCCAAATAATTTTCAAATTAACTCTATTAATCATAGATGCTTTTTTTAGTGGTGGTTGGGGGTTGGAAGGGGGGTTTAAAAAGTCATTGTATTTAAAAGGAAGGGTTATTATTGATATTCAAATTCAGGGGGAGAATATGTGCATATTACAAACTTTGGGGTTGTTTTAAGAAATTTCCATTAATATTTTTATTAAATAGTTTAATTTAATTACATGTAAAAAGTGACTTAACCATCCCTCACTAGGTTGATATAAACTTGAGGGGTCTCTCTTAGTTAAATATCTTTGATAAGTGGATAAATACACATATTTGTTTATTATAAAAGAAAATTACTGATTAGTCCCTAAAATTTTTTGTTTATTCTAATAAGTCTTTCTAGCAAAAAATTATCATATGCAATCCCTCATTTTTACAACCAATTCAATTTCATCTCTCCAGTCATCTTTGGAAGTTCGAATTCTATTTGACAACACATAAATTTCAATAGATTTGTTAAATAGTAGCTGAATACACAAAAACTTTGCTAGATACTTTCCACCGAGCAAGGCAGCTAAATTGAGAAGGAAATTTCTGCTTTCAGGCAAGGCGACTTAGAAACACTTTTTGAGCCTCATGAAAGGTTCAATGACGTTTTGAGACAATGCCCCCATTATGGTTTTTCATTTTGGATGAGAGTGCAGATGTTGTGTAATGGGCTAAACTATCAAACCTGCCAACTCAATGATGCCGCGATAGGAGGTTCATGAGCAGCAAATACCTTAAGGATGCCGAGCAATTGATTGAAAACATAGCTAGCAATGAGTCCCACTAGTGCACTCGAAGGAGACCACAAAGGGCAGCGGGGATATATGAGGTTAGTGATAATGCTGCACTTGCGGCCAAAATAGATGCATTGATAAGAAAGGTTGATCAGCTCATGATGGGTTCAGGTTCGAGTTCTGGAGCGGTCCTATCTTGTGCTACATGCAGGGCTGCACATATAGCTACACAATGCCCTATTTGTGTAGCTTCTACAGCTCTTATGGAGATGGTGGATTATATCGGTAGAGGTCAAAGAGGCCAAGGAAATCCCTATGGGACCACATATAATCAGGGGTGGAGGAACCACCCAAACTTTTCATGTAATTCAAGACATCAGCAACAAAGACAGGCACAACCTCAAGGTCCTCAATTTCAACCTTAGCAACAAGAGAGAGAAATTCACTCACCAAGATGTGTTGGCAAAGTTCATGAGCGAGCTTTCGAAAATAAACAACCAACTCGCTCAAGCATGAGGAACAATTGATGAGATAAGCACGGGCTGTTGAGAAATCTCCAAGCATCCAGTCCAATCACTTGAGAATCAAGTTGGACAACTTACTAGGGCGCATCTTTGAGTGGCCACGAGTAGTCTCCCCAAAGTAATACAGAGCAAAATCTGAGGGAACACCTCAAGGCCGTTACACTTAGTAGTGGGAGACAAGTGGAGGCAAGGAACGAGGATGACTCAAATGCCAATAAAGATAGGGTAACCATTCAGGAAGACCCTAAAGTTGCTGAACTGGTAGTTGGAGGAGGGGGGCGGTGAAAATGAGCAACATGAGGAAACCCCTAAACCACGAACATCAAGGGTCACCCAATACAAACCCCCTGTCCTATATCAAGCCAGGTTGAAACAGGAAAAAGAGGATGCTCAGTTTAATAAGTTCCTTAATATGTTCAAACAACTGCATATAAATATCCCTCTTGTTGAGACATTGACACACACTTTGCGCGTGTGTACCGCAAGTGCACAGGTTGTCGAAGTAATAGAGTACATCGGTGAATGGGTAGTCGTTCTATAGGGAATAGTACTCAGAAGCAAATAGTAATGCTATTTAGCTAGAGTGAAAACCAAGTTGTGAGTGAGTGAACAATATCAATGCAAATAAAAGTAAAGAGAAGAAAGGAAAACTCAATAGGGATAAGGAGAGGTATCGATAAAAAGATGGGGTAGTCGGACATTACTAACCTTAGGGCTATTGTTTCAAATGCAAGACTAATTCTTATGCCTCCTAACTGATGTTTAATGAGTCGTGAAAATCCAAATACACATTGTCCCAAACCTAAGGTCAACCGTGACTAACCCTATACTATGCCCCGAGGAAAAGACATGCTCTAGACGCCTCACACTGTGCTTGCATGAAGTTCTAAGGACTCCAAATGATAAATCCTATTCTCTTATATCGATCTAACCCTTTGGTCAAGGTAAAAGAATCCTAGTCACTATTACGTCCCAATACTAAGGATTACTTCAACACTTCACTCTATTGCTTGCGCAGCAACTAAGCCCCAGTGGAGTTTGTCTCTTAGCACTTCACTCTATCATGACCGCAAAGATCTCTTGGAACGTGGAGGTAGGACAAATCATATCAGAAAGGAAAAAGGACGTTCAGCTACCTCTCGACTCACCATCTTGACCCTCTCCAACCTTGCTTTGTCTAATTCTAATGGAGTGTCAGTCATCCGCAAGGATTACCAAGATAGATTCTCAACCCTAGTGTCACTCTAAGGGAAAGTCAATACAACAAGCATTCAAGGTTGAAACTCAATTAAAGAAGCAAAACAAGAGTAAATGAAACAAAATCATCCTAGGGTTTATGTCACACCCACCCCTTCTACCGAGGTAAATGTGGCACCCATCAGTTAAAATTCCCTTTTAACTAGAAACTGACACCCTGTTTTAAACAAAATCAGACCTACAAATCACAATTTACAATTTTTCACCAAGTACAGGTTCAAATACAGAAATACAATAAATACAAATACTCAAATTTGCGGGTACAATCGCTACAAGATCACAACACCAATAACAATAAAGAAAGAAAGGGGGACCCACTGCAATCCTGAACTCAACCCTGACTAGCGCTATACTCAATCAGGCAATATAGGGTCCTGCTCCTCGCACTACAAAGACATTCGATTGGTCGGTAGTGGCTTAATAATTTCAAATACTTAAATACGATGATATATAAAGTATATAAATACCAACTTCTCAAATAATTTTTCCAACTTTTCCAAAAATACCGTAATTCTAGCAAAAATACATCTTTAAAGAACTCTTGAAACATAAATTCAACATAAATCAACATCAATTTGATTTTCTCGAAAACACAAATTTTGTGAGAGACTCGCCTCATCACAATTTAAAAAAATAACATAAATCTCAAATTCAAAATAAAAGCAATACCCAACACTCACCCAAAGAAAACATGGTCTAGAAAACTCTCTAAACCTTCGCCGTGGCCGCGGCTAGGTTCAGAGCCGTCGAGAACTCATGTCCCATGCGTTGACCCATCGGGTTCACCCGATCGGTGACCCCGGCTACCCGATGAATATCCGATCCGGGGCTCTACACTCCCACCCGAACCGGCCCTCGTAGTAATCAACACCCGAGTCCACCACGCCACCTCTAAAGGTCGGCCCGTGGGGACCCACTCATCGCAGAGTCGGGCCTCAGCCCGTCACCATCCAAACCATCAAGTAAATACGACAATAATACCATCTGTATAAATCATAACACGGGATCCTTTTTCCGGGACAAGTATTCACATCACGGAAATAAACATTATTTTCCACGAAGCCAATGCCAAAAGTATAACAATGCATAATACCAGTAAAGATCCATGCTACCATTCCTATACCGGGGAATGAAAAACCAATTCCACAAATATTAGTCGGTAAAAAAACATTTTTAATACTGCCGACATGATTTCCCAAATCATTCCAAATCAAAGCGAAAGATATGTACCCATCCAAAAATAAATACATGAATTGAATAATTAAATCACGTATACATGTATTTCCACTATTCACTAAATCACGTATAATTATACAAACCTGATGATATCAATACGGTTATCATGGCACATCGTAGGAAAATAAATATAAGTATATTTTCAGACCTTATACGTAATTAAACATGATAAAATGAAATACTTAAACATTTATTTCCAAAAATACTAGCCATTAAACAATTATTTCAAAATAATGATAATAATTTATTTATTTAAAAATAATAGCCCACTACCAACTCACTCTAGTGTCCTTGAGTTCCTTGCTAGACCTGGAACTCCTCCCAAGCCTAATCAACACCTAGCAGGATAACATAATAAAAATAAATAACACATTTAAATAAAAAGAAAAACAATGAACAATAATAGACTCTCTATTGGGCCCACTCATTCCAATCGGTTAAAATCCGACCTTGCATAATCCAACTGGTCTTCAATTGCACTTAAGCCAACTCAAATTGGGCTAGACCATTCTGAACCAACCTCAATTCCATTGAACCAAACTCAAATTCACTGAACCAAACTCAATTTCACTGAACCAGCCTTGAACCAACTCAATTCTTATACAAAATCCATTGAACCAACTTGGTTCAGTCCAAAATCTTTAACCCAAATCAATTGAACCAAACCCAAACCATCTCAACATGATTTGATCAAACCCAACTCAACCAAACCAATTCAACTCAACCAATTTTAATTTGGTTAAACCCAACCAATTCAATCTAACCATCATCATTAACACCTTAATCATCAACTTAATTAACTAAACCAAACCCTAATCTCGATTGCTACGATGTAATCTGCATGAATTCGCAATCTCATCTTTTGATTTATCATGGATACAAGGTTTTTTTCGACACAAATTTCATCTCAAAACAACACTCTCATCATTCTCATTAATATTTCTTCAAATTCATCAACATTTTCATCAAATCCAACCATAAATACATATATATACATGCATACATACACATGCCAAAAACAATACAAGGAAGCTCTCTTACAGCCAAGCCATCCCTCCCGTGAAGTCTCACTCCAACGATCTCCAAGTCCTCTCCTTAAAACCTCCAATTTCTTCCCATTTCTTCATTTTTTTCTTTTTAACTCTCAGGGTTCTCAGTAGCAAAAATGGTGGAGAAGAAGATGAACAATCATCAAAAGTCTAGATTTTTCTCTCAATTAACTCTTCAGCCGAAATTCACTTTTAGTCCCTCAAAACTTAACTTCTTACAAAACAGTCCCTGAAAAACTGCCCAATAGTCCTTGAATTATGAAATAGTATTCTAAAAAGGTCCTTTCAAATTATCCAATGATCCCTGGATTATAAAACAACATTTCAAAAAGATCCCTACCGCCTTACCTTCCAGTCCTTGGTTTCCGGAAACATTTCACATCAATCATTTTTCAATTACTCTTTAACCCAAAAATTTTTATAAACTTCCACATTTAAGTCCTTATTCTTTTCACTTGGGGTTTCTCAACAAGATTAATCTGTAGAAAAATCTTACTACCACTGTAGTAATACCCTGAGTATATTTTCTAACAGTTATCCACAGGTTCAGGGTATTACAGTTTACAAGTCCAAGCACCCACTAGGGGTTTAGCTCACAATGGAGCAATACACAATCAATAATTAAATCGAAAGTAAAAGCATGCAATCTACAGATAAAACCCCCTTGTAGTCCGTATCAATAGTCTTGTGGAGTTGCCTCATCTCCTCCAAAGGTTCCCTTGTCAAACCTAGGGCACACCTCACCGAATCAATACCAATGAAAGCTCCCCCAATAGATCTCTTCCAAAGGAACGTGATGTCGAAGATCGTAGAACCGCTCCAAAAACCTATGCAAAGCCTCTCCAAACCTTAGCCGCAAGTATCTCCAAAAGTCAGCAAAAGATGGGAAAAAGATCCTTTAATAATCCTCAAAGCGTGGTATTTGTAGGAGCTGAAATCAGGTATCCACACCGGCATGTGGAATTTCCACATAGCCGTGTGGATTTCTAGGAATTGGTTTTTTGCAAGCTGTGAATAGTAACTACTACAATAATTTTGATACAATGATTTGCTACAATAATTGCTATAGTACTTCACCAAAATGCTCCTGAATCCACTCTTTTCATCGAGGCCACATGAATGGGCACACATCCATGCAGTAGATCGCGCCACGTCTTCAATGAAACCACATTGACGAAGCTCTTGCTAATGTTGCACAAATCGAAACATATGAGTGTAACTGCCTTTGAGCCCCTCCACTTTGCGTATTCAGTTGAGCACAATGGAAGTTGGCACACACCCATATGTCTTTGAGCACAACTTGTGTCTTCATCTTTGTTCGATCAAAGTACTTCATCAACAATTGCATCCATGATCTACTTTTGCTTTCTTTTCTTCTAAACTTGACTCCGCAACCCTGAATGTACAAAAGAACACAAATACACACGAATAAGCGATAAAATCTGATAAAAGTGATGCTCAATATAAGAAAAGAATACTTCATATTACTTATACACAAGTACTTATCAGATATTGGCTAGGATACCTAAGTATGAAAAATTCATGAAAGTCCTTCTTACCAAGAAGAGGAAGTTAGAGGAACTAGAAACAATAGTGCTGCCCAAGAATTATTCAGCAATGATCCAAAAGAAGCTCCCAAAGAAGCTAACTGACCTTGGAAGCTTCGTCATCCCATGTGTGATTTGGGAGGGAACACAAGAAAAAGCATTGGCAGATTCCGGGCCACCATCAATGTGATGCCCTACAAGTTATCCTTGAAGTTGGGGCTCGAGGATTTGAGGCCTACAAGAATAATTGTGTAGCTTGCAAATTGATCAGTAAGGAAGCCCCTAGGTGTTGTTGAGGATGTGCTGGTGAAAGTGGATAAACTCATTATCCTGGTGCAGTTTGTGATACTCAATGTGGTTGATGATGTTGAAGTCCTACTGATCCTCGGGTGTCCTTTCCTTAATACTTTTGGTGCTTTTATCGATGTAAAAAGGGGAAAGATGACACTGAGAGTGGGAGAAGAGAAAGTTGTTTTTACACTTCCAGTGGCCATAAGACAAACCTTAGATCATGATGATCCCTTATACTTTGCTAATGAAACTGATATGGTTATCTGATAAGTGCTTATGCGATATGAATGTGAAGAATTATTTCCTTATGTTGAGCATTACTTTCCTCGGGTTTTTACACTAATATATGTGTTTTTATGTTACTTTCGTGCATGTAGGGTTGTGAAACCAATTATGAAGGAAAGAAGCCAATGTGCATCACAATGCACCGATTTTGGACGAAATCTTGCTAAAGTTCAAACGCGAAGATATAAGTCGGGTGCAAGATGCTAGAGTGTGTGCCAACCTCCCCGTATTTGAGTTTACACAACCATTTGGAGGGTCACAAGGGTAGTCACACTCAAGCATTCTGACTTATGCACATAGAACAAGATCTCCATAATCTTATCCGTCATTAAAGAAGCAAAGTGATCCACGAAAGATAAACGTAGCTCGCTTATGTTACCTCGATGAAAAGTGGATTCGGGAGTATTTCCTGCGTAGCATCGTAGGGTGCATCGTAGCAAATCATTGCAGTAAAAATCAATGTAGCGCATCGCTCACACTGCACGAAAAATCGCAGAAAGCAGAGAATCCACACGGGCATGTGGAAATTATCCACGGCCGTGTGGAAATCCCTCACGGGCGTGTACCGCATACACCGTGGAGTCGCCCGATTCCACCCTATTTAATGCCGATTCACCCGATTTTTGGTATTCTTTTCTCCATCTTTTCCCCAACTCTAGAGAGGGCTTCGGCTAGGGTTTTGAGGGGTATTGGCCAAGGTTTTTGGAGAGGTTCTCACGGCTCCGACATCGTGATTCCATTAGGAAAAAGGGTTGGTATGGGAGCTCGATCGAGGCGTATCCTATACCGGACGAAGGAATCCTTGGACTGACTAGTAGAGGACTTTCCACAAGACCATCGACTACCGACCATCGAGGGGGTTTCTTTATGGATTCATTGATTTTACATTCGATTTCTTTGATTGTACTTAGCTCCATGGAGAGCTAAACCCCTAGTGGGTACTTGGGTAATTGTCAACACTAGGATGTATTCGTTTCATTGAACTTATTTATTATGCTTTCAATAAATTGATGCTTATTGTGAGTTCCAACCTTGAATGCTTGATTGTATGAACATTTCCCCTAGAGTGACACTAGAGTTGAGAGTTCTTGTTGGTAACCTTGTGAGTGAGTGACACACCACGAGCGTTAGACAAAACTAGGTTGGAGAGGGTTGAGAGGGTGAGTCGAGAGGTTTAGGAGCGTCCCCTTTCCCCTCCGAAGTGATAGATTCTACCTCCGTTCCTCGAGTTCTTTGTGGCCATAATAGAGTGAACGGTCTAAGGGATGAACCTCCGCTGGGGCCTAGTTGCGCGTGCAATGGAGTGAAGCGTTGAGGTGATCTTAGTATCTAGGGCTTAATTGTGGCTAGGGACCTTCCGCCTGGACCAAAGGGTTAGGTCTAAATCTAGGAAGAGATTTATCACTTGAAATCCCTAGAGCTCATTGCAACTCTATCGAGAGTCGAGGTGTTGAGATTGTCTCGATTTCTCCTCTGGGACATGTATAGAGTTAGGCATAGTTGACCTTAGATTTGGGACTATGTATGTAAGGATTTTCACGACTCACCATTGCATTGATTAGGAAGCATAATAGAGAGTTCTTGCACTTGAAGCGATTATCCTAGGTGAAGCATCATCCGAGTACCCCATCTTTATCGATTGCCTTGCCTCCTCCTTACTTTTGCTCTCTTACTTGTTGATTTTAATTTCTGAGAATTGAATCATTAGCACACTTATCATTGTTGATACTTCACATAGCTAAGAATCAAATTAAGTGTCTTTACTGCCTACTCCCTTTGGATTCGACCCCGCTCACCCGGGATTATTACTTCGACAAACCCGTGCACTTGCGGGATATAAGCAAGGGGATCTTGTCATTATCTCTAATTGTGTGTAGGAAGTTTTGGCTATGAACCCATTAGATGAGTACTTGGAAGATTTAGGTAGCAAGGAGGATAAGATAAAGGTCTCTACTCCTTCTTCAATGCAACATGTAGGCTATATGGGAACAAATCCGGCACCAAGTCACAAAAAGAAGAAAAATCTAAAGAAGATGTGTCGCAAGGTGAACAAGATGCTGAAGTAAGGGATGAATTTTATGCTATCAAAGCAAAGGAAGGTAGACCATCTTTACTTTGATGAGCAAGGCAAATTTTGAGTCTTCTCATGCCTTTTAATGAGTTATGCATGTGGTATCACTTCCCTTGGGACTGGAGGTAACGCTCCTTCTTTTGATCCGCCATGAAAGTAAGCAAATGTACGTCGAGCTAATGACGTTAAACAAGTGCTCCTTAGGAGGTAACCCAAGTCTTTACATTCACCGTTTTTCATTTTTTTTATATTCTTTGTCTTTGTTAAGTTTGTTGAATGTGATCGTATGTTTTTGTGTTTTATTAATTGTATTTGTGTGTTTGTTCGTTAATTTCATGATGATCCTTTCTTTCTTGTAGTTATTCTTTAGTTTAGTGTTGTTTGGTTGTATTTCATTGCTTATTTTGGCGACTAAAACATTGTATTTCAAGTTTTTTCAAGGTTGCAAGAGGGTCATTTCCCATTTCATAAGTTTCCAGGTCCATACAGGTTGTATACGGCCCGTATGGACCATTGTCAGGAGGTCCCAAAGCCTCAGGGGTGCCCGTGCACCCGTGTACCCATGAGAAGGGTGGTGACGCTCATAGCCCACTGGGCTATGAGCCTCACGGGTGCCATGTGGCCACATGGCCCCCGTGCAAGTTGGGATGGCCTTAAGTGGCTGCCCCCTCCTCCCTTTGGCTGCTATTCACCTCCATCTTGTTTGTTTGGTTCTCTCTCATTTCTCCTCCGATTCACCTTAGTTTTTAGTTGTTTTCTTCATTTTTCCTCCTCTAATCTTCTTTCTTACAACTTTTAACCTTAATCCCACCATTTATTTGGTGTTTTACCGGCTTTTTTGCCGGATCTCATCGCCTAGGTTTTTTAAGCCCTAACTTGAGGTTGAAGTTGAACTTGAGTTTTATTGGGGTTTCTTCTTACTTTTAGAATATAAATCTTGTGGTTGAATGTTGTGATGTATCTTTTGATTATTTTTTATGTTTTTTAGCATCTTTTGTAAATTTTTGGAAGCTCCATGAACAAGGGAGCCTCTTGCAAATTTTTTTTTCTTGCCATTTGACTTTTTCTTAGTTGCATGGCACCATTGTAGTCTCCAAAGCTTAATTCATTGGATTCTTGGTTTGATCTTGTGTTGTGTGGTTTGTAGGCATGTTAAACAAATGCATTGCATCCAAAAGACCTAGTCGTGAAGAAGCACCGACCGACAAACCATGCTTCATGCAACCACAACACAAGTCTCATTATGTATTGTTGAAAACCAAACCATTTGGGGTCATCTAGACATGAGTGAGTTTCTTTCCTTTGTACGGGGATTATCATCTTCTACAGGCACCAATTCAGGAGCCACCACATCCACAGCACCAGCAGTACTTATGGATATATGGGAGAGCAGGATCATCTTGACCTTTATTGTTTCCGTGTTTGTTTTGTGTGTTTTAGTGTGTTTATGTTTTGTACTCAGTAGTTAGCAAGGATTCTACCCCTGTTAAACTTCTCTTTTTCCTATTATGTTATGATGTTTTGTTTCCTTCCTATTTTTCCCACTGGAGATGTGATATGCTTGTGTATCTTTCTAGGAACATTGAGATGTGAGTTCCACCCCCTCCATCCTCTACAGGCTAGACCACCCCATGTTTTGTGGCGCATCTTGCATCTCTCTGCAACAAAATGGTAGTCTCTTTATACCCTTATTTTGCATTTCATTTTCTTATCTTTTATTCCCCACCATTTACTACTGATTTTTGTACATTGAGGGCAATACATGACTCTAGGTGTGGGGATGGGGTATTTCATACTCTTGCATGCTTAGTTAACCGATGATAGCTATGATTTAATGTTGAGAATTTCCAAGCTTGAAAGAATGATATAAATGAGTTTTTATTCTTGATGATGCTTGAAATGAAGTTTTACTCATCCTTTAGTGCTTTATGTACACTTTTGGCACATACTTCCACCTTGTTTATTCCGACTAACCCATTGCTATTACTAAGGTGTTAGGTTGTTATATTCTACTTTCAATGATCATTTAAGAGCTTTTGGTTCATTTGTTTTAGCCCTAAGTGAAGTGTTGTATGAAGGAGGTCAAGAGATACAAATTAAGGTATGTATATAGTCATCATTTTACTTAAGAAAAAATCGGCATAAAGAAAGAAAAAAAGAGTCTATATCAATATTCCTCTTCTAGTATAGAATGAATGCGTCTATGGAGGCTTGTAATCAAGTAAGTTGGGTGGCTCTTATGCCTAATCAGCATGTGCATCCTTCAAAAAGATTTTGTGCAATCTAGGTTAGGCGGACTCAAAAAAAAAAAAGATTGATCTCCTAGACTCTATCATGCATTCACTTAGAGCCTAAAGTTTTGATTGTGAACTGAACAAATCTTGGTTGTTCATTGAGGGTGTCTTTACTGAGCCTAACCCAGGTAGTTATGGTACTTGGAGTGATTAGGGAGAGTAAGGATGGAAGTATGTATACACTCATGAGAAAGCACTCTAGGTGAGACATGACTATCTTTATTGTGTTGATTGTTTGCAACTCATCATCTTGATTTCACTTCAATTGTGCTAGTAGAGTTCTCTACCCTTGAGCTTGAGGTCATACAATTAGCCTCTTATCATTATTTCCTTGTTCTTCATATTTTGTTTGCTTGAGGGCAAGAAAAAGCTTAGGTGTGGGGATGTTTGATAAGAGCCTAAATGTATGTATTTATACATAGATTTTATATATGCTAGCATGAATTTTTGAATGGATCGATGCCTATTTTATGTCTAAATTAGTTAATTTGTCTTACACGACTCAAGGAACCCAAAATGAGCTCGAGAACACAAGTGTGGAGAAATCGGCACCAAAAATTGTGTTTTTGAAGCAATATACTGTAGAAGGCACTATAGCAAGGGAATCGGCTGTTGTAGGAAATCGGCTGTAAACCTCACGGGCTCCATGCGCCCGCATGAAGCCTGTGAGCCTCACTGGAAATTTTTGGACCAGTATTGTAGATGAATTACTTTAGCAAAACAATGTGGCAAAGTATCGTAGTTGGTTATTGTAGCAAAGTACTGTAGCATCAACCTGGTTTCGCAGCAGAAAAGACAGTGAGCCTCACTAGCTCCATGTTCCCGTATGGAGCCCATAAGACTCAAGCAGAGCTCTTTACAAGGAAAGTTAGGGCTCAAAAGAAAGGGCTCTTCTCTTGACACCCAAAAAACCCTAGGAGCAGGAGACTTCACGAGGGCATTTAGAGGCCAAATCTAGTAATTTAGAGAGGGGGAATCAAAGGGAGAAGTGTTATTGGGCAAGATCATCATCGATTTCACCTTTTGGAAGCTTGGAGATGATGAAGGAAGCCGCTCCTATTGTGGCATCCGTGGAAGCTATCCGCACCATTCCTTCTCTTCTTCTTGTTTCCATCATTTGAGGAAGTTTTATCATGTGTTTTATAGTTGTTTCCATGAACATATCTTTTGTATTAGCTTATATGGATGACTAGAAGGTCACTAGATGTCGATGAACCATGAGGTGAGCTTGTTTAGTTGAATGCTTTGAGTTGTTTAATGCATTTGGTTTGCTTTCTGGTTTAAGCTTAGTGATCTTTAATCTGTTGATTTGCATGAGAACTCTGAATTTTAATTTCTAGGTTGTACTTGGTTGCGTGACCAATGCTCTTATACTAGACACACTTAGCTTAATGGGGATTTATGTATGAATACGCTGTGACCATCAGATATTTCATAGCCCGCCAACCATTAGGGCTGGACCTAGGTTGAGTATCGGCCCTAATTAGAGATTTCCTTGTGTACATTGCAATCATAGGAGGATTTGGCCAGAAGATATTCCAAGCAAATACTTATATAGGATTAGGGGTTATCACCATGACCATCGGGGTAATCTATTTTTGGACTTCATTTGTCCTGAATTAGCATTTGCTTAGCAACTCTAGCATTCCACTAACTTTAGTAACCCTAGGGCGATCCACATCCGTGGCCATCCTCATCCCTTGATTTTCACCCTCTCACTTGGCTTATAGACACCATTTCACTTAGTTTTAGTTTCATTAGTAGTTTTAGTTCTCGAAAGTGATTTGGTAGGTTAGATAATGAGTAAAGAGGAAGTAAGGGTAGCTCCTTTGGCCCAGGGAATGTGACCCTCTCATGCTTGCATGAGAGGTATTACTTGACGACCCCGTGCACTTGCGGGACGCTCATCAAAAACCCAAGAAAATACTATAATAGCATTGTCGAGAATCACTGTAACAAAATAATGTAGCAGTATTATAGTAGTTATTGTTCCATGAGCGGGTAAAAATTCCACCCGGCCTGGTGGAAAAATTTGCAGCCCACCCGAGCTTGTGGCTCCCCACCCGGGTAGGTGGAGACACATGATAGACACTGGTTATTGATTATAAAAGGGCACTATACCCTATTCTTTGCCATCTTTTATGTGGCTCTTGAGATGTGAGGCGGCTAGGGTTTAGAGAGGAGGTTTTTTTTTGGCTTAGAAGATATTTCTTCACCAACTTTAATCGATTCCTTTTCTGTCATAGCATCAAGAAGGCCACTGTGACCCTAGGAGGAGTTTATTTCTATGGCTTTTGCATACTTTTATTAATTGATTGTTTGTTTTGTATATTACTCCATAGAGAGGTAAACCCCTAGAGGATATTTTAGCTTGCGAACATTAGGATTCTAATCTTGTCTGGATTTGCTTTATGTTTTCATTTAATGCGAGTTTTGGTTGAGTTTTAATCTTGGTTTCTTAATGTTTGGTTGTCTTATCGATCTTATTTATGTTTGGTTTGCATGATTTATTCACCTTGGTGAGAGAGAGATCTCCATTAGGGTTAGAGCCTCATGATTGAAGAGGGCTGAGAGGGTGAGTTATGAAATAGTGAAGCGTCCCCTTTCCCCTCCAATTGGTATATTCTATCTCCATATTCCCTAGGCTCTAAGAAACCATATGTAGTGTGAGGTGTTGAGACTGGGAGATTTCTCCACCGTGATCTTGTAGGAGGTTAGGGATCTTTCACCTAGAAGTAAGGTTAGGTCTATTCTTAGGAATCAGATACATCTTTTAGAATCCCTAGAGTACTATGCAGTTATATGTGGTGTGAGTTGTTGAGACTGAGAGATTTCTCCACCGAGATCTCGTAGGGGACTAGTATCGGTGATCTATAGGTAGGATCCAATTATCTTTGGATTTCCATGACTTAATCTACTCTTTCTAGAAACACTTTGTATACCCAGTACCTAATACCTGAATCCTTGGGGGAGGATCACCTGGATACCCCAGTTCCACTGATTGAGATCTCTCTCTATTTTACCCTTGTATATTCATCTTCAATATTCATTTCTTTTCATGTTAGATCATCACATTGTCTTATTCATTAGGTTAGATAATAGAGAAGTAGTTAGTAATAGTAACCTGTTCCCTGTAGATTCTACTACCTGACCAGTTAGATTTAGTTTATTACTTGAATGACCAGTGCACTTGCCGATACAAGCAAGGGGAATGTCACACTACAAAGTGAAGGCTAAAGCAAGAGGCTACAAACACAATAATTATAAGTAAAATGCCACGTATATGAAACCCCTTAAGGGGTCATCATTTAAGAAGGATGAAAAACAAAAGTGCAAAGGTGTTTTGGATCGAGGGATTTCTTAATTAGGTTAATCCTAATCTTTTGGTGATTGAACCCTAATCCCATACAAGTGTTGATCAGAACCTCTTCTAGATCAACACTCTTATGATTTCAATAAGAAAGAGGAAATTGTAAAATAAGAGTAAATAGAACCTAGGTTTACTCTTAAAGGTCAGAGGATTACTGCCACCCAATCTCTCGGCATGTCAGCATAAGCAATCCATTTTAATTCATCCAAGATCTAGTGCACATAAGTAAGTTACATCAATGTGAAAAACTCATAAAAAGGACTACGGATCTCTCCACATGTAATTCTAACATGAAAGCACAATGGATTAAATCACAAACTAAACCAATGCAATTGAATTAAATACCAATCATCCAAAATACATGATGAACTGCCCCCTTCCTCCTAAGGTTCACTAGCATCCGGTGGCCTTGGGGGTCTAGTGTGCCATCAAACAAGTATAAATGACAATGTAAACCAAAACGCAAGACGAAGTCAGAAGTGACACTCACTAGATGAAATGGGATGAAGATGGAGTTTATCAAGCCAAATGATGCTTCCCTGATCCAAGGATCACCGAATGACACTTCCCCTAGCTGAAGGCCACTTTCCATTCCTAAGACCTGCTCTCTTTCCAAGATGGTAAATCTCCTTTTGAATATAGTGTTTTGGAACGTCAAAAACCCCTAAAATTACCTTAGAAGATTGCTGTCATTTCTAGGTTTTCTTCTTTCTTCTAGTGGCTAAGATGACTGGGAGATTCCCGCCTCCCCCCCAGGCAATATGGGCCATATAGAGACTGTATAGAGCTAAAATAATCAAATCCTGATGTATACCGCAAGTATACGAGTCTGATAAGGACCCGTTTGGAGGCCATATAAGTTAGGCATAAGTATTTCACATAAAAAATCTCTAGGTGCTATAGTAGAATGCTATAGTGAAACCTGCTATAAAACTACACCACTGGGTTTTCTAATTTCTTTGTTCTAATCTTGTCCTTGTGTTCTCCATGGCTTCTTTATGCCCTACAAAGCAAACAATAAGCGATTAAGCACAAAACAAGCATTAAATCTAGTAAAATACTTATAAGAAGATAAATACATTTCGGCACTTATCATCAACCCAAACATACAACTGAGTTTTATCTACAAATGTTTATATGATGATTATAATACAAGGTTGAAACTCAAATTAACTAGAATTAGATAAACATAAATTAAATCAATTCATGCCATCCAAGGGTTCACATGCCTAAGTAACCAACAAAGAGTTTAGCCCCTCATGGATCAATACAATCCAAGATCACAAATGATAATAAAATCCATAAATAAATTAAGGAGAACTCTCTTCAAATCAATAGCTGAAGGTCCGACAACTAGTATTCCAAAGGGTCGAATGATGCGTCATGGGCAAGGGTTGTCATCGTAGAATGACACTTCCCCTAGCTTGGTAGTGGCGTGGATGATGGTGTGGATGATGGTGTGGATGATGGAGAATGGTGCCAAAATCTCTTGTTGGCTAGATGAAGCTCCTCTCAAGCCTTGGTTGCAAGCCCCCTTTCTTTCCTTCCAAGCTTTCCTAAGAGCTAGCTCCTCCTCATTACTTAGCCAAAATTTAGCTTATAAGTATCCTAACAGGTTTCCACATTGCTGTGTGGAATATCCACATGGCCTTGTGTCATTTTGCCCTTTTGCCCTTTTGCCTTATTCAGCTACAATACCATGCTATAGTGCCTCTACTGTAGTATAAACAACCACTTATCACTGGGGAATAGAATATTAGGAATAGTAAGGCTTTGTTAATTTAGCCATTTTCCCTTTATTGTTTCTTAATTATTATCTTAAATTCTATTGAGGAATCTTATTCATGTTATCTTCTCATTATTTAGGATTGGTTTATGACATGAGGTAATCCATCCGAATAAATCGAAAAAAACACTGAAATTGAGTATTGGTTTTGTAGAAAGTTGTGAGAACAAGTATATAATCAAGATTAGTCTAGATCTAAGATTGAAATAAAAGAATTATAAGAGATGGCTGGGTAGAATGAGGTATAGAGAATACTTTTAGATTATGCTATATTGCTCATATTTGGTACACAATCAAGCATTGTTAGACTAGCGGCCCCTAGCAATAATTTTTAGTTTAAGCCAGCATTTATTTAGATGACTCAACAATCAGCACAGTTTAACAAGTTATCAAATGAAGACCCTAATAGCTATATCATGAACTTATTTGTGGTGTGTGACATAGTCAAGATTATTGAAGTTTTGGATGACACCATCTATTAAGGGTTATCCTTTTCTTCAAAGGTTCGAACCAAGCAATGGCTCCAATCACTCCCATGAGCTTCTTTCACCACGTGGGAGCAAGTTGTTGAAGCATTCTGATAAGTGCTTGTGCGATATGAATGCGAAGAGTTCTTTCCTTGTGTTGAGCATTACTTTTCTCGGGTTTTTACACTAATATGTGTGTTTTTATGTTACTTTCGTGCAGGTAGGGTTGTGAGGCCGAGCATGAAGGAAAGAAACCAATGCGGATCATAATGCACCGATTGGAGGAAATCTTGCTAAGGTTCAAACGCGAAGACATAGGTCGTGTGTGAGATGCTAGAGTGTGTGCCAACCTCCTCGTATTTGAGTTAGTACAACAATTTGGAGGGGCACAAGGGCAGTCACACTCAAGCATTCCGACTTATGCACATAGAACAAGATCTCCAATGACTTGTTCGTCATTAAAGTAGCAAAGCGATCCACGACGTGAATGTGTGCCTGTTTGCATCACCTCGATGAAAGTATGGATTCGAGAAGTATTTTTAGGCCAGGTACTGTAGCAGAGCAATGTAGTAAAAGTACTGTAACAACACTGTTCACAGCCGGCCGAAATCACAATTCCAGAGAATCCACACGGGCGTGTGGAAATTACCCATGCCCGTGTGGAAATTCCACAGGGGTGTGTAAAAAATCCACAGGACCGTGTAGATGCCCGATTCCAGCCCTATTTAAAGCCGATTTCAGTCCCGATTTCAACATTCTTTTCTCCATCTTTTCCCCAACTTGAGAGAGGGTTTTGGCTAGGGTTTTGAGAGTTATTGGCTAAGGTTTTGGAGAGGTTCTATGGCTCTGACATCGTCATTCCTTTAGAAGAAGGTTGGTAGGGGAGCTTCCGTCGAGGTGTATCCTATACCGGACAAGGGAATCCTTGGATGACGAGTAGAGGACTTTCCACAAGACCATTGACACGACTATCGAGGGGCTTCTCTATGGATTCATTGCTTTTACATTCTATTTCTTTGATTGTACTTAGCTCCATGGAGAGCTAAACCCCTAGTGGGTACTTGGGTATTTGTGAACCCTAGGATCTATTTGTTTCATTGAATCTCTTTATTATGATTTCAATTAATTGATGTTTGTTGTGAGTTCCAACCTTGAATGCTTGATTGTATGAACATTTCCCCTAGAGTGACACTAGGGTTGAGAGTTCTTCTTGGTAACCTTGTGAGTAAGTGGCACACCACGAGTGTTAGATAAAGCTAGGTTGGAAAGGGTTGAGAGGGTGAGTCGAGATGTACAGGAGCGTCCCCTTTCCCCTCCGGCGTGATAGATTCTACCTCCGTTCCTCGAGTTCTTTGCGGGTGCAACGGAGTGAAGCGTTGACGTGATCTTAGTATCTAAGGCTTAATCATGGTTAGGGACCTCCCACCTAGACCAAAGGGTTAGGTCTATTCGAGTGCCAGGTTGAGAGGTTATCTAATCTCTCCTCCGGGACATGTATAGAGTTAGGCATAGTTGACCTTAGATTTGGGACTATGTATTTAAGGATTTCCATGACTCACCATTGCATCGATTAGGAATCATAATAGAGGGTTCTTGAACTTGAAACAATTGTCCTAGGTGGAGCATTATCCGAGTACCCCATCTTTATCGATTGCCTTACCTCCTCCTTTACTCGTGCTTTCTTACTCGTTGTTTTTACTTTTGAGAATTGAATCATTGTCACACTTATCACTACTAATCTTTCACATAGCTAAGAAGCGGATTAAGTGTTTTTATTCCGTACTCCCTATGGATTCCATACCCGTTCATCCGGGATTATTACTTCGACAAACCCGTGCACTTACGGGATATACGCAAGGGGATCTTGTCAAGTTTTTGGCGCCGTTGCCGGGGAGTAGGTGTTTAGAGATACTTTGCACTTCGTTTTCTTAGCTATTTACCATTCACTCTATTTCACACTTTCTTATTCTTCCATCATTCTCATTTGTTTTCTTTCGTCGTATCTTACTTTTTCTTGCAAGAAGCTTAAATGATGATTGATCCACTCGTTGCTCTATATTTTCAAGTCGAAGCTGTCAGTAAAAAAATTTATAGAATTATGCCTTCACGACAACAAAGCATTACATGTTACAACGTATATCATCTAATTGAAGTGGGCTACCCAAACTTATTATGGAATAATGCTGGACAACATTGGGAGGCATCTCAAGAGGAATGTCACAAGGATGAGATACTCGGAGAGGATGCACTTCAGTTACAAAGAGTATTAGCTAACTTTATTGAAGCATCCGATGTCTGCATCCAAAATATGGAGACCACACGAAGATGTCATGAAGCCTCCTATAAAAACCTTGAGCATCAATTAGGAGGGATACTTGACACACTCTCCAAGGAATAACAAGTATTTGAACAAGCAAGTCAAGTTCCTTATAGAGAAGATGTGGTAGTGAATGACAATGAAGAAGTGGGGCGGAACGAGTATGATATTGTCGAGATTGAGAGGATACATGAAGAACCGTTCATTCAATGTGATGATTGTTTGAGTGGACAGTATGTTTGTGAGCAAGAAATGATGCAAGGAGAGTTGGCAAAGACAGATTGCTTCCAAGTTGAAATTGAAGTAGAAGCAACCCCTAAGGTAATGGAACACGCATCTCTCTTTGGGATTGATCAATTCATAAATTGCAAGAAAGAGATTTTGGCTTTGGAAGAAGATGTGGGTAGGAGATTGAAGCCATCCAATGACCCACCTGTGCTAAGCTTGGACAATTCCCAACACAAATTGTTTCCTTGGAGGCCAAAGGTAAGATGGTTGGACTCTCCAACAAATATTCCACCCTAGCAAGCAATTTTTTGGTTTAAGGGAAGTAGCTATGCAATGTCTAGTCGGGAGGAACATACTCTTTTCAAGCCTCCATAAGATAAACAAGAGGTACGTCAAGCTTAGTGACGTAAAACAAGCGCTTCTTGGGAGGCAAACCCAAGTATTTACTGCTTTCTAGTGTCTAGTTTAGTGCTTGCATGAATAAGAGCTTGAGTGTTGGTGTTTTTGATTCTTATATGCCATTACTATGCTTTTTCTCTTGTGCACTCGCTAGTGTTATCTTGTGCTTTCATGTGTTTTTGGTGAAGTTTTGGTCATTTGAGCTATTTCTCATGTTTTTTTCACCTGCAAAACTTGCATATTAGGGCAGTGCCTGCGGTGTGTAAACATGTTTAGAAATTTTCTCGCAGAGCTCGAGAATTTTCTAAGGCATCCAGAGAAAACGCACGGGCGTGTGGAATTTTCACATGCCCGTGGATTTGTATTGTGAGCTCATCCAGAGAAGGCACAGGGGCGGCAAGGGCCGCCTCCTCGCTGAACGACCATGCGATTTTCACACGCCCGTGGGTAGTTTCCACACGGGCATGTGAATTCCTGCAGAGTGTGGCAGATTATCCCGAGAGCACACAAGGGCGTGAACTCGCCCCTATGGGTGACCTTTAGAAAATCGCACTGGCGGTAATTTCCGCACGCCTGCAGCGATCTCTCGCAGAGGAGCTCTTCCATATCGAGAAGACACAAGGGCGCAGTGCTTGCCCCTCGTGAGTTAGGGCCTCGGAATGTCCATGCCCGTGTGGAATTTTCGCACGGGCGTGGGACTTACTTATAGAATCTTCTCGATTGCATTGAGAGTCCACAGGGGCATGCATCTGCCCCTGTGGGTCGGGCACATGGGCATGGGTAATTTCCACACGCCCGTGTGGATGTACAGAAATGCTAGAACCGCAGGTTTTCTTTAAAATCTTTTCGGCTTTCTTCATCTTTTCACCCTCAAACGTTTTGAGAACACATCCTTGTTTCTCCCCGACCTCTCACTATCGCTTTTTAGAGGGTTGTTAATTGAGTTTTTCCCTACTGCTTTTCTAGTCTTTCAATCTCATTTGTTGGTAAGCTTCTCTTCTCTTTCTTTTGCCAATCTCCATTTATTTTTGTAAAGACCAAAGGTGTCATCTTCACCAAAGCACTGGAAACAGATGTACTAGCTATTGACACCGACTAATTTGAGGCGCCTTTTTACCTTCTTTTGTTCTTATTTTTTTCACATTTTATTTTCTCGCGATTTTATTTTTGATTTGTATACTCAGAAAGGATTTTCGTTCTGAGTTTATTATCATTTTGTTATCTCGAGTTGTATTCATTGCTTTATCTTTTGTATACTCGAGTTGTTTTTGTTTTATTAAGCTTCACTGAACCCCCTCGTATGCGCATGCATGATCTTGTCATCATGGGAATTGAGACTGCTATGGGCACGCCAAGGTGCTGGCACTTTCCCATGTGAGCTTTCACAACCCTGTCGGAACATTACTCCCAAGGACTTAGCTCCATCAAACGCGACACTAGGAGCCGTGGGAGTATTGTTTTTGATTGCTTCTTCCACATTATTCTTCATTGATATACATTATGAGTGAGCTTGCATGTTTACATTGGGGACAATTTACAACTTAAGTGGGAGTTTCATAGTGCACATATCTTTTATATTAGTTTTGATTGTTATACATGCTCACATAGCCAATGGCGGTTCACCTTAGTTGCAATGATTGTATTCTTGAGTTTAGGAGAATTTTTAATATTGAATATCTTCATGCTCTAGTTTTTATTTTGAATTTTTTTAGGAATTTTTGCCCGAATTACATTCAGTGCACTATTCACTCTTTAAACTCTATTGTAAACTCATGTTCGATGTTAAAGGGACTAGTTATAGTTGTTTCTTGTGTTAAATTCTGAAAAAAAATGAATGATGAATGACAAGGTCCCCTTGCGTATATCCCGCAAGTGCACGGGTTTGTCGAAGTTATAATCCCGAGTACTCACAATAAACATCAATTTATTGAAAGCATAATAAAAAGGTTCAAAGAAACAAATACATCCTAGGGTTCACTATACCCGAGTACCCACTAGGAGTTTAGCTCTCCATGGAGCTAAGTACAATCAAAGAAATAGAATGTAAAAGCAATGAATCCATAAAGAAACCCCCTCGATAGTCGTGTCGATGGTCTTGTGGAAAGTCCTCTACTCGTCGTCCACGGATTCCCTCATCCGGTATAGGATACACCTCGACGGAAGCTCCCCTACCAATCTTCTTCCTAAGGAATGACAATGTCGGAGCCGTAGAACCTCTCCAAACCCTTGGCCAATACCACTCGAAACCCTAGTCGAAGCCCTCTCTCAAGTTGGGGGAAAGATGGAGAAAAGAATACCAAATTCGGGGCTGATTCGGCTTTAAATAGGGCTAGAATCGGGCGACTACACGGGCGTGGATGCTCCACGCACCCGTGTGGAAATTCCACACGGGGGTGTATAATTTCCACATGCCCGTGTGGATTCTCTGTTTCTCTGGTTTCTTGGCCTACGTGCAAAGTGTCGCTACGATCGCATGCTGTTATGCTACAAGATTCGCGCTCGAGTAGCTTCCCCAATTCCATACTTTCATCGGGGTAACGCAAACGGGCACACGTTCATGTCGTGGATCACTTGCTTCTTCAATGGTGTACACGTTGGTGGAGCTCTTGTTCTGTGTGCATAGGTCGAAATGCTCGAATGTGACTGCCTTTGTGCCCTCTCCAAATGGATGTGCCCACTCAAACTACGAGGAGGTTGGCACACACTCTAGCATCTCACACCGACCCTATGTCTTTCGCGTTTGAACCTTAGCAAGATTTCGTCCAAAATTGGTGCATTATGATCCACATTGGCCTATTTCCTTCATACTCGGCCTCACAACCCTACCTGCATAAAAGTAACATAAAAACACACATATTAGTGTAAAAACTGAGAAACATAATGCTCAACATAAGGAATGAACGCTTCGCATTCGTATCGCACAAGCACTTATCAATGAAAAGAAGGAACAAAATAGTTTCTTTGTTTGTTTTGAGTTTTGGGTGGAAAGAAGGACCATAATGCAGCGATTTTGAAGGAAATCTTGCTAAGGGTCAAACGCGAAAACATAGGTCGGGTATGAGATGCTAGAGTGTGTGCCAACCTACTCGTTTTTGAGTTAGCACAACCATTTGGAGGGGCACAAGGGCAGTCACACTCAAGCATTCCCACTCATGCACATAGAACAAGATCTCCACCAACTTGTTTGTCATTAAATAAGCAAAGCGATCCACGACGTGAACGTGTGCCCGTTTGCATCACCTCGATGAAAGTATGGATTCGGGAACTATTTTAAGGCCAGGCACTGTAGCAAAAACTGCAGCAAAGTACCATAGCAGCACTGTTCACAGCCAGCCAAAAATCACAATTCCAGAGAATCCACACGGGCATGTGGAAATTACCCACGCCCGTGTGGAAATTTGACAGGGTCGTGTGAAAAATCCACATGACTGTGTAGATGCCCGATTCCAACCCTATTTAAAGCCGATTTCAGCCCCGATTTCAGCATTCTTTTCTCCATCTTTTCCCCCACTTGAGAGAGGGTTTCGGCTAGGGTTTTGAGAGTTATTAGCTAAGGTTTTAGAGAGGTTCTATGGCTCCGACATTGTCATTCCTTTGGAAGAAGGTTGGTAGGGGAGCTTCCGTCGAGGTGTATCCTATACCGGACAAGGGAATCCTTGGACGACGAGTAGAGGACTTTCCATAAGACCATCGACATGACTATCGAGGCGGCTTCTCTGTGGATTCATTGCTTTTACATTCTATTTCTTTGATTGTACTTAGCTCCATGGAGAGTTAAACCCCTAGTGGGTACTTGGGTATTTCTGAACCCTAGGATGTATTTGTTTCATTGAATCTCTTTATTATGGTTTCAATTAATTGATGTTTGTTGTGAGTTGCAACCTTGAATGCTTGATTGTATGAACATTTCCCCTAGAGTGACACTAGGGTTGAGAGTTCTTGTTGGTAACCTTGTGAGTGAGTAACACACAACGAGCGTTAGACAAAACTAGGTTGGAGAGGGTGAGTCGAGAGGTACAGGAGCGTCCCCTTTCCCCTCTGGTGTGATAGATTCTACCTCCGTTCCTCGAGTTCTTTGCGGCCATAATAGAGGGAATGGTCTAAGGGACGACTCTCCTGGGCTTAGTTGCGCGTGCAACAGAGTGAAGCGTTGAGGTGATCTTAGTATCTAGGGCTTAATCGTGGTTAGGGACCTTCTGCCTGGACCAAAGGGTTAGGTCTATAATTAGGAAGAGATTTATCACTTGGAATCCCTAGAGCTCATTGCAACTCTATTCGAGTGCGAGGTTGAGAGGTTATCTAATCTCTCCTCTGGGACATGTATAGAGTTAGGCATAGTTGACCTTAGATTTGGGACTATGTATTTAAGGATTTTCATGACTCACCATTGCATTGATTAGGAAGCATAATAGAGGGTTCTTGCACTTGAAACAATTATCCTAGGCAGAGCATTATCCGAGTACCCCATCTTTATCGATTGCCTTACCTCCTTCCTTACTCGTGCTCTCTTACTTGTTGTTTTTACTTTTGAGAATTGAATCATTGGCACACTTATCACTACTGATGTTTCACATAGCTAAGAAGCGGATAAGTATTTTTATTCCCTACTCCCTGTGGATTCGATACCCGCTCATCCGGGATTATTACTTTGCCAAACCTGTGCACTTGCGGGATATACGCAAGGGAATCTTATCACATTCCTAGTTAGATATTTTCCCTATAGGCTATTAATGAAGCTTTGAAATGGGATATCATCACATATCCTATTGGACACAGAATCTTTGTTCAAGACATGGAAAGGTTTAAGGATCTTCTCCATAGATGTTCACATCATAGATTCTAGGATTGGATGATTGTTCAAACATTTTACAATGGACTTAATTTGAGTGCATAGGAATTTAGTAATACTACTATAGGAGAAACCTTAAGAAATAAGACCCCAGAAACTACCCTTTAACTTATTCAAGGCATCATAATAAATAGTAATAAGTGCTTGTGTATTAGTAATGCGAAGTATTCTTTTCTTATAATGAGCATTACTTTTCTCAGATTTTATCGCTAATACATGTGTATTTGTGTTCTTTTGTGCATGTAGGGTTGTGGAGACAAGTATGGAAGAAAGAAGCCAAAGTAGATTGTGTTTGCACTTTGTTGATGGAATCTTGGAGTGGACAAATGTGAAGACACAAGTTGTGCTTAAAGACATGTGAGTGTGTGCCAACCTCCATTGTGCTCAAGTGAATATGCAAATTGGAGGGGCACAAAGGCAGTCACACTCATGTGTTCTGACTTGTGCAATGCTAGCAAGATTGTCATCAAATGTGTTTTTATTTGAAGATGCAACGTGATCTACAGCATGGGCGTCTGCCCGTTTATGTTGCCTTGATGAAAATTGTGGATTCGGGAGTATTTTGGTGGAGAATTGTTGCAGGTCACTTCAGTAATTTACTATAGCAGTTATTGTTCACAGGCCGCTAAAAAACGAATTTATGCAAATTCACACGGCCGTGTGGAAATTCCACATGCCAGTGTGGATGCCCTTATTCCAACCTTCTTTAAGTCGTGATTTCAGCCCGATTTAGAGATCCTTCTTTCCATCCTTTGGCTTATCTTTTTTCATCTTTGGAGGCACCCACGGCTAGAGTTTGGAGAGGCTTTGGCTAGGCTTTTGGAGAGGTTTACGGCCTTCAAGAAAGGTGACTGGGGTAGCATCAAACTTTTTGAACCCCGATGAGATAAGTGACAAGGTACGTCAGGCTCTTGATGTTAAACAAGTGTTTCTTGGGAGGCAACCAGAGCATTCGGGGGTTTACTCTTCATTTTTTATATTCTAGGTGTTAGTTTTATCATTCTCGAAGTCATTTTCTTTGTGTTTTATTTATGTGAATAAATCCATGCTCGCATTCCTTGTATATTTTTTTCGTCATCTTTCTTGTTGTTTAATCAATAATTATCTTAAGAAACACATGTTTCTGGTGTATTTCATGCATTAGATCGAAGTTTTAGTCATTTTATTCTTGTTTGGAGGAGTCCTAAATCAATTTTTAGCCTTATTTGAAAGTTTGGAAGAAGAAACTTGAATACAAAGAAAAATACCTAACTCATATGGCCTCCATGGAGGCCACATGAGTCAAACCCGAGGCGGTTGCTTAGGGCATGTGGCCTCAATGAGGGCCGCATGGTTCGGCCAAGGCCCTTGAAGGCCTTCCTCTCCCCTACAACCTTTCTCTCTCTTCTTTTCTTTCTTCTTCACCTATTTTTCTATCTTCTTTCTAACTTTTTTCTCAGCCAAATCACCTCATTTCCTCTCCTAAATCTCTTGCTCACTTCATTGAGACATAGATCTAGTGGTATCCTGAGGGTTTAACTCAAGTGTTCTCAAGCTTTCATCGGTAAGCTCTTTGATGCCCTAATTTTATTTTCTTCATTTTTCTTGTGTTCTTGGAGTTTTTGTGTCAATGTTTTCAAGCATTTTGCTTGACTTTGGTGGTGTGATTGTTGTGGTTGAGGTTTGCATTGATTTTATGTAAAATGTTTTTAATTTTCATGTTTATGGGGAAGCTCTTGCAAAATGAATAGTACCCATATGACCCACATACGGCCGTATGACCATTGTCCTTCGTGTTCTTACCAATTTCCCCCTTTTGCATCATAATTTGAATTATGCTGGATTCCTTTAAGCTTGATTAGGTTTATCTTCGTTGTAGGGATGCCGAACATCAAGAAGCCAGCCTCCAAATGCCTAATAAACACAACACCAACCCCCGAGGAGCCTCACTTCAAACGTGCTCATCATCAAGCAAAATACGAGATTTTAAAGACAAAACCATTTGCATATTTCGTTATATTGATTGGGGTATCTTGGGAACACTTGGATGGATGAACAAGTAAAAGGCTTTATCTCACATGATTGTTGGGACAAGTTGTTTTTGATTGATAACCCTACCTATCACCAATTAACTTTGGAGGTGTTAAGTACTTTTAAAGCACACCAAGATGACAGGGCTGTGGGAGCTAGAAGACTAGGAGACATTGGCTTTCAAGCCTTTGGAAAACCTCATGAGATGAATCATATGGAGTTTGCAAAATACTTGGGGATCTATGATGATGAGTTCATCTACATGGTACCATTTGGCCGACTATAAATAAACTTTCAATGACACATGAATGAAAACCAATATTGGACCACTCTAGTAGTTAGCAATAGTGAAGATTCCCAAAAAGCCACCCGCTTGAAGAGCTCAGTGCACAGATATATTAATGCTCTTCTCGCTCGCTCTAATGTGGGCCGAAAGGATAGTACTGGTGTGGTTACACAATCAGACTTGTATGCTATGTTTGGCATTCTTGAGCAACAACCCATTCATCTTGGACACCTTGTTGCTGAGGCATTCCTTCATCAGGGGCAGTGTGCTAAACTAGGAGCTATCTTTATAGGCCCCTACATGATTAGGTTGATTTGTGGTATAGGTTTACTTGAGCGCACGAGGGGCATAACCATACTAGGGGATGTGGCACCCCTTGGGCCGACCACCCTACGTGTGATAGTATAGGTAGAGAGTAAGGGAAATAATTACATACTAGTGCGACACCTGGACATATGTGTAGAACTCTATTTTCTATTACCTAGTAAGTGTGTTTGACTACTCCCTAGTATTTAATCTTTGTGTTTAAAATTTTTCTTTGTAATAATGATATCCCTTTTTGCCTTGCAGGGCATTAAGGGAGTTTGGTGAGCCCCTCCACATTTAATGGGAGCCGGACCTAACATGTATAGCTTGTCGTACTTTGTGTTCAGGTAATATTTTGCCACTTGAATAAGATGAACTGAGGAAGTTCATTTTCATCCTCCTATATTGTTTTCATTGCTTATATTGCATTGTTCTTCATGATTAGCGTACATTGAGGGCAATGTACAACACTAGGTGTGGGGATGGGTGTATTTCATGTATTAGGGCCACTAGGGTCATTGTTTACATGCTAGTGTTATCAATGATGGCTTTATTCATTCGTGTGAGATTCTTCTAGAATGGATTAATGATTGATGTGAGTTACATGCTTTTCATGCTCTATTGAATACTATTTCACCACTAGTATTATCTTGTGCAGTGAAGTTTTTGTTGATGCCCCGGGAATAGCCAACACGACTACTCTAACTCTCTTGTAAGCTTAACACACAACTTTGAGTACTTGTTCTTATAATACTAAGTTCTATCCTTCAATGAACTCTCAAGAACTTCTAAGTCTTGTTGAGCTAGTCCTAGTATTGTACCATGTAGAGTAGTCTAAAGAATGATCTAGGGTGAATGTGAAAAAAAAGAAAAAAAAAAGTCTATGTCAATATTCCTCTTCTAATGAAGCATGAATGTATCTATATAGAACTCTAATTGAGTAGTTGGTTAATTCTTAACCAAGCAAAGATGAATAATGATTGTTTTGATAAAGTGTAATAAAAGCAAAAACAAAAGAAACAAGAACGAGAGGCCCAAGTAATTGAGAGGAAAGACAATCAGTAGAAGTGGAGTATTCTTACAATACTCCCCCTAGAACTAATGTTTCAAGTGCAAGACCAACTATTATGCTTCCTAACTAATGCTTAATGAGTCATGAAAATCATAAAGTACAGGGTCCCAAAACTAAGGCCAACCGTGACTAACTCTACACTATGTCCCGGTAGACAAATCGCTCAGCCTCAACACCTAACACTATATAAAGTTGCATGGAGTTCTAGGGATTCCAAGTGACAAACCCTATTCCTATGTGTAGATCTAACCCTTTGGTCCAGGCGAAAGACCTCTAGTCACGCAACTAAGCCCCAGCGGAGTTCATCCTTTAGTTCTTCACTCTATCACAACCACAAAGAACTCTAGGAATTGGAGGTAGGATAAATCACACCAGAGGGGAAAGCGGATGCTCCGCTACATCTCAACTTACCCTATCAACCCTCTCCAATCTAGCTTTGTTTAACCCTCATGACATGTCACCCATCCACAAAGGTTACCAAGATGAACTCTCAACCCTAGTGTCACTCTAAGGAAGAAATCATTCCACAAGCATTCAAGATTGAAACTTAATTAAAAATATCAATTAAGGAAGACATAATAAAAGGTCAAAGAAACATTAATATCATAGGGTTTACAAAATCCAAATACCCACTAGGGGGTTTAGCTCTCCATGGAGCAAGATACAATCAATAATGAAATTGAAAGTAAAAACAAGTAATCATAGGAAAACCCACTCAATATTCATGTAGATGGTCTTTTGGAGTAGCCTCTTCTTCTCCAAAGGTCCCTTGTCTGGCCTAGGGCACACCTCGCCGGATCAGTGCCGACAAAAGCTCCCTCAATAACCTTCTTCCAAGAGAAGTGCAGTGTCAAATCTGTAGGACCACTCCAAAGACTTGCCAAAAGCCTCTCAAAACCCTATCCGACGGCCTCTCAAAAGATGAAGAAAAGTTGGAGAGAAGGGTGAAATATTCCTCCAAAAATCGGGTTGAATCCTTGCTTAAATAGGGATGGAATCAGTCATCCACACGCCCCTGTGGATTCTCCACACGGGCCTGTGGAATTTCCACATGCCTGTGTGGATTCTCTGGAAACCATATTTTCAGCCAGTTGTGAACAGTAACTGCTACATTGTATTGTTATAGTGATTTGCTACAGTGCTCCACAAAACACTCCCAATTCCACACTTTTCATAGAAGCAACTTAAACAGGTACACGTTTATACCGTAGATCACAACTCTTCTTTGATCAAAGTTCTCATTGGTGAAGATCTTGCTATAAATACACAAGTTGGGATACACAAACGTGACAGCCTTCGTTCCCCTCCAACTCATTGTAATGACTTGAATATATAGAGGTTGGCACGCATTTACGTATCTTAGAGCCCCACTTGTGTTTTCGCGTTTGTTCCTTCCAAAATTCCACCAAATCTTGTGTTCACGAGACTTTTGGTTTATTTTCTTAATACTTAGCTTCATAATCCTAAATGCGCAAAAGAACACAAATACACATGTATTAGTACTTAAACCTAATAAAAGTAATGCTCATTGTAAGGAAAGAATACTTCATATTCTTAACACACAAGCCCTTATCAAACTCTCCCACACTAAAGCTTTTGTTTGTCCTCAAGCAAAAACTAAAACATTGAAAGCATAAAAGAAGAAAAAAATTGAAAGTGCTTGGCCTTAGGGTTCATTAAAAGCATGCAATGAGAGCATTCTACAAGAAAGGGAACTTTCAACACCAAATGCGGAAAAATCGAGTGCTCTAGCTAAAAAAACTTGAATAAAAAAAGGACAACAAACCCCACATCATGTAAGTGTGTGTAAACTCACTCAAGTAAACCCAAAGTATACTCCTCAAAGTTCTAAGTATAAGGGACTTATTTATCTACAAGCATAATAAAACAAAAGGATGGTAGTAGCTTCACACATCCTCTAAGGTAGCCCTTTCTGTAGAGGCCGCTAAGGTGGCTTTCACACTTTCGAGGTGGTATCTCTTTATACCAGGGTGGTAGCTTTCACTCATCCCATGAGATTGCTCTTTCTCTCATTAGGGCATAACTAGTATCTAACTTATGAGAGTAGCTTCATACTTCAAAGGTGGTAGCTTTTTCCACCCCCAATGCAAAATTAAACAATCGATTTTTTTCTTTCTTCTCGTTTTCCATTTTTTTGGCAAAATAGAACAAGAAACAAAACAAATCAGTCCCTTAAATATAGAACTTGAGTTTCCAAAAGAGTTTCGTATGTGAGTATTGCACAAATATTAATCAGGCAAAAATTCCTAGAAATTCAAGTAAAAACTAGAGCATGAGAACATCCAATGTTAAAATTTCTCCTAAACTCAAGAATACAAATATTGTAACTAAGGTGAATCGCCATTGGCTACGTGAGCATGTATGTATGATAAGTGCTTGTGTGTTAAGAATGCGAAGTATTCTTTCCTTATGATGAGCATTACTTTTATCAGGTTTAAGTGCTAATACATGTGTATTAGTGTTCTTTTGCGCATGTAGGGTTGTGAAGCTAAGTATTAAGAAAAGAAGCCAAAAGTAGATCGTGAACGCACTATTTGGTGGAATCTTGGAAGGAACAAACGCGAAAACACAAGTGGGACTTCAGGATACGTGAATGTGTGCCAACCTCCATGAATTCAAGTCATTACAATGAGTTGGAGGGGCACAAAGGCAGTCACATTTGCGTATCCTGACTTGTGCATTGATAACAAGATATTTACTAACGAAGCCTTTGATTGAAGAAGAGTTGCGATCTACAACATAAACGTGTGCCCGATTATGTTGCCTCAATAAAAAGTGTGGAATTAGGAGTGTTTTGACCGAGTATTGTAGCAGGTTACTGTAGCGAAACAATACAGAGAAGTCCTCAGAGATGCCATCGCTCACACCGGCCGAAAACACAATTTCTAGAGAATCCACATGTGCGTGTGGAAATTTCATAGGCCCGTGTGGCAAATCCACGGGGGCGTGTGGATCCCCAATTCCAACCCTATTTAAGCCGCGATTCAGCCTAATTTTGGGGATCTTTTTCCCCTCTTCTCTTCCACTTTTCTTCATCGTTTGGGAAGCCATCAGCTAGGGTTTGGAGAGGCTTTTGGCAAGTCTTTGGAGTGGTTTGAGGGATTCGACACCGTGATTTGCTTAGAAGAAGGTTATTGGGGGAGCTTTCATCGACATTGATCCTGCCAGGTGTGCCCTAAGCTTGACAAGGAGACGTTTGGAGAAGATTTGGCTACTCCACGAGACCATCAACATGACTACCGAGCGGGTTTTCTTATGGAATACTTGTTTTTAATTTCAATTTCATTGTTAATTGTATTGTGCTCTATGGGGAGCTAAACCCCTTAGTGGGTACTTGGATTTTCTAAACCCTAGGATGTTATTGTTTCATTGATCTTTTATTATGCTTTCCTTAATTGATGTTTCAATTGAGTTCTAATCTTAAATGATTGTTGAATGATTTCTCCCTTAGAGTGACACTAGGGTTGAGAGTCTATCTTGGTTATCGTTGCAGATGAGTGACACACTACGAGGGTTAGACATTGCCTGATTGGAGAGGGTTGAGAGGGTGAGTCGAAAGGTAGCGAAGTGTCCACTTTCCCCTCTGGTGTGATTTATCCTACCTCCATTTTCTTGAGTTCTTTGCAGTCATAATAGAGTGAAGTTCTAGAGGATGAACTCCGCTGGGGTTAGTTGAGCGAGCAACAGACTAAAGCATTGAAGTGACTCTAGTGTCTGGGTATTAAATGTAACTAGGGGCCTTTCGCCTGGACCAAAGGGTTAGGTCTATATAGGAAAAGGGTTTATCACTTGGATCCCTAGAACTCCATGCAACTTTACACAGTGTGAGGTGTTGAGACTGAGTGATTTCTCCGTAGGGACATAGTGTAGAGTTAGTCACGGTTGACCTTAGATTTGGGACCGTGTGCTTAAGGATTTCCATGACTCATTTAGTATTGATTAGAAAGTGTAATAGTTAGTCTTGCACTTGAAACATTAATCCTAGGGGGAGCATTGCCCGAGTACCCCACTTTTATCGATTGCCTTACCTCTTACTTACTTTTGCCTCTCATTCTTGTTTCTTTTTATCTTTGTTTTCATTACATTTTATGATAAACGTAGCAGTGTTACTGCGGTAGTTTCACTGTAGCGATTGCTGTAGCTCATCATGGGCTTCTCGGCAGAAAACTGGAAATCCTGAGGGGTCGGCATACGACCGGTATATTGATCTATTTACCAATCGGGACCTGAGGGTTTTAAAGGCTTTGAGGGGTTCTTTTTGGAGATCTTCCCTCCTGGATCATCATCTTCTTTGGGTAAGAGACAGCTAGGATTAGGGAAGCACTTCCACACCACCTTGAACCCTAGCTTGACGAAGGCAAAAAGGGAGGAAATCCGAGCATTTCTCGGCGGAGAGAGCAAGAATTAGGAGGATCTACTTCTTGGGCTACATTTCGTGGAGGTTGAAGACAACGGGAAGCCACCCCTACAAGTGGCGTCTTCAGAAGGTTTTCTCCTGAGATTCAATCGTCATCTGGCCTTCACCATTTGAGGGAGTGTTCCTCATGTTTATTTTAGTTGTTTGTACGGATTGTTTGGTTTCTTTGTTGAACATGAACAACTAAACCCCTAGGTCACCGGATGTAAGTGAACCTTGGGGGTGAACTTGTGATGTTTTGGTTTATTCGAGTAGTTTATGCTTGTTTGGCTTGTTGTGATTCTTGTTTGCTGTTCTTGATTGTTTTGGTACATTTGATTGAGTGATGTATCAATTACTTGGTAGCACTTTGTAGCATGACCATTGCCTTAGTGCTAGACTTCACCAAACTAGGAAGGGATTATTGTATAAGTACGCCGTGACCATCGGGTATTTGTACCCCTCCATTCCTAGGGTTCAAAACTACTTATGTTTCTACCCTAACTTGTGAAAACCATCTTTCTCCTTGCAACCATGTGGGAAGTTGGGTGGAAGAAATTCTGTACTCAACACTTATACCGGGTTAGGGGTCGATTGCCGTGACCATCGGGTTGACCTAAGTTTTGGTTTTCTTGGTCCAACTAGCATGTGCTTAACTACTCAATTTCCTACTCACTTTAGTAACCCCCTTGGGGATTCGCATCCGTGACCGTTTTCCAACCTTGAGCTTCTCCCGTGTTTTGATCGCATTATATTTCTTAAGAATTTCTCTTACTTTTCATTTTGCTTTCTTTTCTTCTTTTCTCTTGAATTGGAATCAGTGAGCTAAGCAACAGGTAAGAAGTGAGTAAAGTAGCTCCTTAGGCCCCTTGCCAATACGACCCACTCGTGCGTGCGTGAGTGGTTTTATTACTGATGACCACATCGCTCTGCTATGGGTGTTCACATTCTGTGTCGATCAAGTTTTTGGCGCCGTTGCCGGGGACCAATCACTGAGGAATATTTGGAAAGCTTTAAACTTGTTGATTTAGCCTTTTTCTTTTTTTCTTTTTGTTTTAGCTCATTTGTTGTGTTTTAGCGCTTTTCTTGTTCTTAGTTGTTAACCCTTTGTAAACAGTACATCTTTGTATTTCTTTCTTATCTTTTTGCTTTAATCATGTGTATAACTAATAGCTATTTTAATACCTCCTACCTGAAGTATCCTTACCCTCTCTACTAAGATGAACTAGTTCAGGTGGACAGCATGGACTTCAATGATAATCAATGGAAGGAAGGCCTTCGTGGGGACTCACTTATGCAATTTGTTCAGAATCAAGGAGCTCAATCAATCTTCAACAATTTTCTTGAATCAAAATGGGGAAAGTTGCCAGAAGACATTCTTTCATCCAGTGGTCAGCCCCAGTATCTTCATGAAGAACTAGACAATAGACTGGAGAGACCACCCGAGTTAACCTGTTTAAATAATGAGGAGGATATTCAATCAACACTCGAAAGCATAGAAGAGGTGAACTACGTCCAGAGAGAAGATTTGAATACAATTGAGGCAGAACTTCAAGTGAAGGAATATAGCTTGAGCAGTGATGGTGACTTAGAAGAAATGGAGGAGATCGAGGAACGCAATTTTAAAGACTACGGAAGGGTAAAGTCATCAATTGAAGAACCCCCAGAGCCAGAATTGAAACCTCTCCCTGAGCACTTAGAATATGCCTTCCTAGGGGAAGAATCGACACTCCCTGTTGTCATCACTTTGGATTTAACAAGGGAACAGAAGGACTAACTCTTGAGCGTGTTGAGAATGCACAAGAAGGCAATTGCTTGGAAGATTTCTGACATTAGAGGGATCAACCCATCTTTTTGTACTCATAAAATACTAATGGAGGATAATCACAAACCCACAGCAATTCCCCAACGAAGACTCAACCCCAACATGAAAGAGGTTGTGAAGAATGAAGTCATATTTTGCTTGATACGGGCATTATCTACCCGATCTCTGATAGTGCTTGGGTAAGCCCAGTGCAAGTGGTGCCAAAGAAGGGGGGATGACGGTCATTACTAATGAAAAAAATGAGCTATTCCCATAAGAACCATCACAGGTTGGAGAGTCTGTATCGACTATAGGAAACTCAATGATGCTATGAGGAAAGATCATTTCCCTTTACCGTTCATTGACCAGATGCTTGACAAACTTGTGGGACACTCTTATTATTGTTTCTTAGATGGTCTTTCGGGGGTACTTTCAGATTCCTATCGCTCCAGAAGATCAAGAGAAGACTACTTTCACTTGCCCTTATGTGACATTTGCGTATCGTCAAATACCCTTTGGGCTGTGTAATGCATCGGCTACATTCCAAAGATGCATGCTTGCAATCTTCGAGAATATGGTGGAAGACATTATGGAGGTGTTTATGGATGATTTCTCGGTCTTCGTGGATACATTCGAGTTATGCCTTAAAAATCTTGAGCGAGTGTTAAAAAGATGTTAGGAGACTAATTTGGTTCTTAGCTGGGAGAAGTGCCACTTTATGGTCAATTAGGGCATTGTACTCGGTCATAAGATTTCAAGGAGAGGAATTGAAGTAGACAGAGCGAAAGTTTCCACCATTGAGAAACTACCTCCCCCGAGCTCAGTAAAGACAATCAGATGCTTTTTGGGACATGCAGGGTTTTATCGAAGGTTCATCAAAGACTTTTCAGCAATTGCCCGACCACTGACAAAGCTCTTGGAAAAAGACATTCATTTTGAGTTTAACAAATATTGCATGAATGCCTTCCTTTGTTTAAAGAAGAAACTTATTGAAGCACCAATAGTGGTTTGTCCGGATTAGAATTTACCTTTTGAGGTGATGTGTGATGCAAGTGACCATGCAGTGGGTACAGTAGTAGGACAAAGATGGGATAAACACTTCCATCCTATCTATTATACAAGTAAGACTTTAAATGATGCACAAGAGAACTACACTACCACGGAGAAAGAACTGCTAGCGGTGGTCATTGCTTTTGATAAATTTCGGTCATATTTGGTGCTATCCAAGGTAATTGTTTATGCTGATCACTCTGCACTCAAATACCTGTTGAATAAGTCAGAGGCCAAACCTCGATTGATCCGTCAGGTGCTTCTACTACAAGAGTTCAATTTAAAGATAAGGGATAAAAAAGGGGCAGAAAACGTGGCTGCTGATCACTTATCACGTCTTGAAGGGCCTAATGATGAGAAGTTGAAGAGAGAAAGGATAACTGACACATTCCGAGTGGAACAACTATGTAGCATTCAAATAGTGATAGAGGATGAGACTTCGTGGTTTGCTTACAATGCCAATTATTTTGCAGCAAAGATCCCACCCAAGTGGCTTACTCATCAACAAAGAAAAAAATTCTTCGCCGATTTGAAGCACTATATATCGGAAGACCCCTATTTGTTTAGAGTTTGTGCTGATCACATTGTTAGCAGATGTGTTTCGGTGAAAGAAGGACATGATATTCTCTGCACTGTCACTCAGAACCGACTGGGGGCATTACAGTGGTAGCAGAACGGCTAAGAAGGATCTTGATGCAGGGTTTTACTGGCCCACAATTTTTCAAGATGCTTAAACGATGGTGCGACATTGTGATAAGTGCCAAAGAGCCGGTAATATCTCAAAAGGAGATGAAATACTGCAATCGTGGAACCAGGCTTGTGAGATATTTGATGTTTGGGGGATAGACTTCATGGGACCATTTCCTTGTTCTCACGGTAACAAATTCATCCTTGTAGCAGTGGATTATGTCTCCAAATGGGTGGAGGCGCAAGCACTTCCATCTTGCGATGCGAGGGTTGTGGTGAAATTCCTCAAGAAATTGTTCTCACGATATGGCACTCCAAGGGCAATCATTAGTGACCGGGGCACTCACTTCTACAACTCCTAGCTTGAGAAAATCTTGAAACGATATGGGGTGTCACATAGAATCTCAACTGCATATCACCCCCAAACAAGTGGTCAAGTCGAGGTATCTAATAGGGAATTGAAGAGAATCTTGGAGAAAACTGTAAGTCATCAACGTTAGGACTGGGCAGATCAACTTGATGATGCACTCTGGGCATATAGAATGGCATTTAAGACACCTATTGGATCAACTCCGTATAGGTTGATCTATGGGAAAGCTTGTCACTTGTCCGTCGAATTAGAGCACAAGGCCTATTGGGCTATAAAGCAACTAAACTTTCACTCTCATACAATCAGCCACAAGCAAAGTTCCAGTTCAATGAGTTGGATGAATGGCGAGCCATGGCATATAATAGCTCTGTGAGTTACAAAGAAAAGACAAAGGAATACCACGACTGGCACATAAGACAAGCTAAGCACTTTCAAGTCGGTGATCTAGTGCTTCTCTTCAATTCAAGATTGAGGCTTTTCCCGGAAAAATTGATGTCGAGATGGTATGGGCCATATACAGTATTACAGGTATTTCCTCATGTCTCCGTGGAAATTTGTCACCCAACAAAAGGCGCGTATAAAGTCAACGGCTATAGGTTGAAACATTATTTTCCAAGTGGCAACACGGCCCCAAAGGTTCGAGGTAACTTCCCTCCATTTGTCCACCATGATTGTTTGAGGTAATGCACGTCAAGCTGATGATGTTAAACAAGCGCTTCTTGGGAGGCAACTCAAGTTCATTTTATTTCTTGTATTCTTGTTCTAATTTGTGATTTTGTGCTTAGCTTGCACTCTTTGTGTGGTTTGGTTGTAATTGCATTTTCATCATTTTTCTTAGTTCTTTAGCCTTTGTGCTTTCTTGTTTGTCATGTGGTCTTTGAGCAATTCTTGTTTTTGATGCAAGCTTGATGATGTTTTGAGTGTTTTATTGATGTTTCCAGCTTTATTTTCCAAGGTTTTAATCATAAACGAAGTGTGCAATGTGTGGAGAATCGATGTGCGTAAGGAAAATCCCGAGGGCCATCCTTGTGGCCCTCAAGGATGCCCCTTGGGACTCATCCAGTAAGTCTTGAGGACCATCCTTGCGGCCGCAAGGATGCCCCTCAAGAGTCATCCCGAGGGGTCCTTTTAGGAGCTTTTTGGGGTTTCACTATTCACTCATCTTCCCCACACTTCTAACCTTTTCTCCCTCATTTCTCCACCGTTTTCCCTCATTTTTTTTGCTCTAGTTTGTTCTCCTGCTCCTTTTTTCCATTTTAGTGACAAAAATTTGGAGTTTGAGCAAGCTTTTGGCCGGATCCAACCATTAAATTCACTCATCTTACTCTAGGGCAAGGGTTTGTTCTCTCACTCAAAACGTTGAGCTCTTCTTGCTTTTGTGGGTGGAATTTCTTGGATTTTTGTTGTTGTGTGAATGACTAGTGATGATCAAAATGTTTTGCTTGATTTGTAAAATTTTTGGCTACTTTTACAAGCAAAGTTCTTGAATTTTTTTTCCGAAATTACTGTAGCACTAGCATTTTCTTGACTTTCTTCATTCTTTTGGTGCTTACTTTACTTGTAGCCTAGTTGGATGATCTCCACTGTGTTTGTGCAAAATGCCCATCAAGAGATTTTCTTCCAAGATACCTAGGAGAGAACCTTCTCCTCCCGTGCAAGAAGCAAGGTTTTCTAAAGAAGAACATAAAACACGTTATGCACTCCTATCACGCATGGTGTTCGGCACGGTTAGAAAATTTGATTGGGAAGCTTTGAACACATTGGGATTAGATGGCATGGTGTTGGAGCTCATTTCACATGATAGTTGGGACAAATTATTTTCAATTGAAGAAGTCACATTCAAGGAACTTAGCTTGGAGGTCCTTAGCTCCATATAAATGGTCAAGGAATATCCATTCACTCACCAGTCTAACCACATCACTTTCCGAGCTTTTGGGAAGAAATGTCGTGTTTCTGAGGATGATATTGGTGTGCATTTGGGGTTATATATGGAAGCTTACCTAAGATTATCCGCGTTCAAGCAATCAGTTGATGAAGCCTCATAGTTAAAGGTGAATGCATCTTATTGGAGTTCCATCTCGGCTAGCTCTCGAACACAAAAGGCCTCCCAACTCACCAATCCTACTCACTGATATATTCATGCTCTTTTGACTAGGAGTATTGGGGGCAGAAATGACTCTACTGGGGTAGTGACGCGCCACGATCTGATTATGTTATACAGCATCATTGACAGTCGACCTATCCATATGGGACACTTAGTGGCAGAGACTCTGTCCCGTTAAGGCAAGTTCATTCATTTTGGAGCTATTTTCATGGGACCATACATTACTCGACTCATCCGTGCCATGGGATTGATTGAGCACACTAGAGGCATGATTGTGGTGGGATCTATTGGCCCCTTAGGGATTCCGACCCTTGTCTCCATTGGGATTGTTGAGAAGCGGGGAAGTATTTATCGCCTTGCCCAACAGCAAGGATCATGCTCACAGGACCCTGGCACTTCACGTGACACTGAGACTGAGTCTGACCGGGATGATGGAGAGGGTTCACCATCTTTGGCAGCCAGGTTTAAGTTATTTCGCACTGAGGTCCAGCAGTGGTTCCATTGCCTTGAGAGTGGACAGAGGGAGACCATCACAGCACAACAGCGGATTGAGCACAACTTAGCTGAACTCCTAACCATTCCTCGCAGCTCATCTTCATCGACCTGTGTTGCCACTACTTGTGCTGCATTCTCATTTTCTCCAGCCTCTTAGACCCGTGGCATACCTTTGTTTATTTTGTATCTGTTTTTCTTTTCTGTTTTGTTTGTTGTGTGTTATTCAGACTTGTACTTTTGAGTTAGCTAGGGTCTTTCCCCTACTATGCTCCTCTTTTATTTATGTTGTCGCTCTCTTTCCTGTATTTTATTTCCATTTCCTCTTTACAAATTGTGAATGATGATAGGCTCCTTGTGCTTTGCAGGGTTATTGATTTTGAGGAGCTTGCACTTATCGCCCTCTTTGTGTGGTATGCCCCTGATCCATGTGGAGCAACTAGGAATCACACCAAGGAATGAGGGATGTTTCTTTAATCCAATTATGTGTTTATTGTTTTTCTTTAATTCCCCACTTTTCTCCGCTGACTTAGGTACATTGAGGGCAATGTACGACTTTAGGTGTGAGGATGGTTTTCTTCCTGACTTGGTAGAATGATAGTACATCGTATGTGCTTGAATGTAGCTCTGTTTCATCTTTAGTGCACCTGCATACATATTCACGATCACTTTCACCTTGTACGCTCCAGCCAAACCATCGTGAAGACTTTGGAATTAATTTGTTAAATTCTATCTTCAATGCACTTTTAAAAGCTTTTGAGTTCCTCCACTATTTTCTCTAAACTTAAGTGAAGTTTGTAGCAGGTAGCCTATCAGGGATCATGAGATATAATAAAAAGGGGGTCTATGTCAGTATTCCTCTGCTTTATAGGCATGAATGCATCTATGTAGACTGTAATCGAGTAAGAGGGTGACTCTTGTGCCTAGCCAGCATGTGCATCCATTTGAAAGATTCTTTTTTGTGCAGTCTATGTTAGGCGGACCAAAAAAAAAAAGGAGAAATTGTGTACATATGTGTGGGAAGAAATTCTATACTCAACACTTGCACCGGGTTAGGGGTCGATTGCCGTGACCATCGGGTTGACCTAAGTTTTGGTTTTCTCAGTCCAACTAGCCACGTGCTTAACTACTCAATTTCCTACTCACTTTAGTAACCCCCTTGGGTATTCGCATCCGTGACCGTTTTCCAACCTTGAGCTTCTCCCATGATTTGATCATATCATATTTCTGAAGAATTTCTCTTACTTTTCACTTTGCTTTCTTTTCTTCTTTTCTCTTGAATTGGAATCAGTGAGCTAAACAACAGGTAAGAAATGAGTAAAGTAGCTTCTCAGGCCCCTTGGGCATACAACCTACTCGTGCGTGTGCGAGTGGTTTATTACTTGATGACCCCGTGCGCTTGCGGGTGTTCACATTCTGTGTTGATCATTTTATCAACACTATCATTGTTCACTTTCATATGGTTAAGTATCAATTTAAGTATTATTACTCCCTACTCCCTATATATATGATACCCTACTCACCTGGGATTTATTACTCGACAAACCCGTGCACTTGCGGGTCACACACAAGGGGTGTTGTCAATGTCAATCAAAACTTATGTAAAAGACATGTGTAAACTAAACTCCCTCCACACTTAAGATGTACATTGGCCTCAATGTACACATGCAAGCACAAAAGAAAGTATAGCAATCAAGCAAATATGTGGGAGTGGGTAATTGAAACAATACTCCCCTGACTCCTAATGTTACATTTGATGAATCTAAATCCTTGGGAGTAAAGTTCCAATCGGTTGTGAAGCACACACGGCCCACACTGGCCGTGTCCATGACTAGTTCTCAATTCCCATACTGACAAGACCATCTGCACATATACACAAGGGGGTTTAGTGAAGCTTAATAAACAAAACAACTCAAGTATATAAAGATAAAGCAATGAAATACAACTTGAGACAAGAATAAAAGATAAAATCAGAAGGAAAATCCTTTATGAGTATACAAGTCCAAAATAAAATGCAAAAAGAAAGAAATGAAAGGTGCATCAAGTGTTAGTATCGTCAGATAGTGCTTGTGATGCCCTCGGTGATGGTGATGTTGGTGGGGCCAGAGGTGTCCTCGGTCTCATGATGAAAGATGAGGACGCATCTCGCTTTAATAACTGTAGTATGGTGTCAAGACGCACCATCATCCATGCATACTGCACAACCTATGTAGCCCTGACCTCAGCGATCTCGGTCCGAAGCATATCCACAGCACTCTCGAGCCTCTAAAAATGATCATGGGCTCGGGCAGGAGTAACAATATGTATCAGATACCATGGTATCTCCTGTGCTGTGAACGGTGCCCCGGTCTCCCTCGGTGCAAACTGAGTCTCAGGGGCCTGCCGTGAACCCTCTCCTGAATCTCCTCTGCTCTCGGCGGTCTCTGGGGTAGGCGTAGTCAAAATGTATGCTATAGGCGCGTATCTGTGTACTAACCCCATCATGCTTATCGTATCAAGTCTTAAATGGGAGGGGATTACTCTTTTTTCAGCACCTCGGATAGCATCCACTAGGCCCATCCCCAGGATGAGTCTAGTGATGTAAGGGCCAGCGAATAATACTCCCACTCTCATATATTGACCCTGGTTCCTCAAGAAGTCCGTTACTATGTGCCCCAGGTGAATCAGAACGTCCTGGACCATGGAATCTAAATAAAGTAGCTCCTGTCGTCTCAGAACACCTGTGTTGTCACCTCAGCCATTCACAGATCTGCTATGGATTGAGTGTAAGTATCTGTAGCTCGGCCGGGACAACCAAGAAGCCTTGGCACTACTAATTCATACTGTCCCTATCTACATAAAGCTCGGTATGCCTGCTGCGGGGTTATGGTGCAGGGGTAATCTGTCAGCAAGTGTCCATACTCCTCTATATCTGTGTATCTCTCGTCATACAAGCCCATGCGAACTGAAAAACTCAGTAATACTCATGCTGAACTGATGTCTGAATACCCTAAACTGTATGACATCAATAATGTCAAACCTCCTGTACGACTGATCGAACTCGAAGGATGCCAATACTTCCAGCGTCAATGTACGGAAAGTTGGCTCTCAAATCGATAACAATCTACTCCAGCTTCCCACGGCCAACAACTCCTCTACCTGGTCAGCTAACTCATTTCCTCGGTGAACCTCTCACAGCAAACTCAAGCCCACAAAATGGGACTGTCCAAACCTGAATCTCGAAAATAGCTCAAACTGAGTTTAATGCTCAGGATTCAAAAATTCAATGTGTGCCAGCTCAGGTGAAGTTTCCCTAAGATGCTTATCCTCTTGCTTCTTCGAATGAGGTGCTATATCTACAAGAATTAAAGAAGAAATGATCAAAGAAGCTCACAAAGTAATGCTGCAGAAATCCACACGGTCGTGTGGAAATTCCACAAGCCGTGTGGATCCACGGGGAGTGAAAACCAAACAGGTACATGTTAGAATCCCAGAAATACATTATCAACTCATGTCTAAACTCTTTCTAAACATGATCAACCGACAAAAGCATAGGAATGAAGCAATATTCACCATTTTAGTCAATTAAATTCAAGAATTGATGAAGTTAACAAGAAATGAGGGTTTACCAACAAGTTGAAGATGTAAAACGTATAATAGGCTGAAAAATCGAGAAGAAACTTGTCTAAATCAGCGTTGCGAAGTCGGGAGAGAAATAGAGAGTGTTTTCTAAAGGATTTATAGCATAATGTTGAATAGACTCGAAGAGATTTTAAGGAAACCACTCGTCTCTTGGAATTCTGTGCACCCACATGGAGGTGCGGAAATTACCCATGCCCGTGTGACTCCACCAGAGAGACCCACAGGGGCAAACGCATGCCCCTGTGTGCTCTCAGGAAAAACACTCAATGCTTCTGAACGTACCCACACAGGCATGTGGAAATTACCCATGCCCATGTGCCTGACCCACAGGGGTAGACGCACATCCCTGTGGCTTCTTTGTCCATCCAAGAAGAATCTCTAAGTATTTCACACACTCGTGTGGAAATTCCACACGGACGTGGACCTTCACAGGACTAGCTCACAGGGGCACTCGCACACTCCTGTGTATTCCTGGGATGAAAGAGAGCTCTACTGCAGAATCCACAAGGGTGTGCGGATAGTACCTATGCCCATGGGTTTGTTATAGGGTCATCCACAGCGGTGACTCCATGGCCCTTTGACTTCTCGGAAAAATTTCTAAATCTATGCAGGACAACACATTCTAATGTGGAAATTACCTATGGGTGTGGACCATCACAAGGTCATTCACAGGGGCGAGTCCACGTCCCTGTGTCCTCTCAGAATGAGCTCACTGTAAAGATCCACGACAGCGTGGAAATTAAACACGCCCGTGTATTTTCTCTGAATACCTTAGAAAACTCTGTAGGCTCAGAGCCTGCCTTATCATACAAACTATACCAGGGGAAAACACGAAAAACTCGCTCAAATGACCAACAGCTTCGCCATAAACATTTAAGCACATGATAACACCAAAATGTACATGAGAAAATCACAACAATAGCATGTAAAAATCAAGACACCAACACTTAAAGCCTTATTCATGCAAACACTAACTAAAAACTATGAAAACAGTAAAAACATGGGTTGCCTCCTAAGAAGTGCTTGTTTAACATCACTTAGCTTGACGTACTGACAAGGTCCCTTTGTGTATATCCCGCAAGTGCACTGGTTTGTCAAAGTAATAATCCCGGATGAGCGGGTATCGAATCCACAGGGAGTAGGAAATAATAATACTTAATCCGCTTCTTAGCTATGTGAAAGATCAGTAGTGATAAGTGTGACAATGATTCAATTCTCAAAAGTGAAAACAATAAGTAGGAGAGCACGAGTAAAGGAGGAGGTAAGGCAATCGATTAAGATGGGGAACTCGGATAATGCTCCGCCTAGGACAATCGTTTCAAGTGCAAGAACCCTCTATTATGCTTCCTAATCAATGTAATGGTGAGTCGTGGAAATCCTTAAATACATAGTCCCAAATCTAAGGTCAACTATGCCTAACTCTATACATGTCCCAGAGGAGAGATTAGATAACCTCTCAACCCCGCACTCGAATAGAGTTGCAATGAGCTCTAGGAATTCCAAGTGATAAATCTCTTCCTAATTATAGACCTAACCCTTTGGTCCAGGTGGAAGGTCCCTAACCATGATTAAGCCCTAGATACTATGATCACCTTAACGCTTCACTCCGTTGCACACGCAACTAAGCCCCAGCGGAGGGTCATCTCTTAGACCATTCACTCTATTATGGCCGCAAAGAACTCGAGGAACAGAGGTAGAATCTATCACGTCGAAGGGGAAAGGGGATGCTCCTGTACCTCTGGACTCACCCTCTCAACCCTCTCCAACCTAGCTTTTTCTAACGCTCATGGTGTGTCACTCACTCACAAGGTTACCAACAAGAACTCTCAACCCTAGTGTCACTCTAGGAGAAATGTTCATACAATCAAGAATTCAAGGTTGGAACTCACAATAAACATCAATTAATTGAAACCATAAGAAAGAGATTCAATGAAACAAATACATCCTAGCATTCATAAATACCGAAGTACGGGAATCCTCTCTCAAAACCCTAGCCGAAACATTCTCTCACGTTGGGGAAAAGATGGAGAAAAATAATCCTGAAATCGGTGCTGAATCGGTTTTAAATAGGGCTGGAATCGGGAATCCACACGCCCCTGTGGGCGCCCAAGTGGAATTTCTGCACGGGCGTGGGTAATTTCCACACGCCCGTGCGGATTCTGTGAAACTGTCATTTTCGGCCGGCTGTGAACAGTACTCTGCCAAAAATACTCCCGAATCCACTTTTCATCGAGGTAACATAAACGGGCACATGTTTATGTCGTGGATTGCTATGCTTCTTCAATGATGGATAATTTGATGGAGATCTTGTTCTATGTGCATAAGTCAGAATGCTTGAGTGTGACTTCCCTTGTGCCCCTCCAAATGGTTGTGCTAACTCAAATACGGGGAGGTTGGCACATACTCTAGCATCTCGCACCTGACTCATATCTTAACGTTTGAACTTTAGCAAGATTTTCTCCAAAGTCAGTGCATTGTGATCCACATTGGCTTCTTTGCTTCATAATTGGTTTCACAACCCAACCTGCATAAAAGTAACATAAAAACACACATATTAGTGTAAAAACCCGAGAAAAGTAATGCTCAACATAAGGAAAGAACGCTTCACATTCAAATCATACAAGAACTTATCACGTACCTTGTCTTACCTCACGGGGGTTCATAGATGGTGGCTCCCCTCTTACCTATGACTTGGAAGCATGAACATAACCTTTTTTTAGGGTAGAGGGAGAGTTGTCGAGCTTGTTACTACTTCAAGGTTTGTCACCCTTGTTCCATTCTTGCGCATCCCCAATAGCCTTGGGCCATTTCTTATGGCCTCTCCTCGCTCGCGTCATCTTCCGAAGCATATTCTTCATGATCCCTGGAGTAGATGGTGCCTTCTCCTCTAGACCAAGCTTCATCACCTCTTCATTCTCCATTTCTTGGTCCAACAACCCCGCGTACGAGTATAGATTCAACATTTCCTGCACATATTCATTGATTAGGTCATCAGTAGTGTCAAGAAAAATAAAAGAGTATCATCAAAAGTCGAGAGAATGCCGCATGGTTTTGACGAGGCGGTATGTGAGTTTGTCATCTCCAACTCTCAATCTCAACTCCCCCACCGTCCATGTAGATAAGTGCCTTAGAAGTGCACAAGAATGGCCACCTAAGTATCAAAGGAACATCTGCATCTTTATCGACATCCAACACTATAAAGTCTACAGGAAATATGTACTTTTCCACCTTGATAAGTATATCTTCAATGATGCCCCTCGGATGTCTCACCGTTCGGTCCACCAATTACAATGTTATCCAAGTGGGCCTAGGATCACCCCAAGCCTAGCTTACGAAAAGAATGAGTATGGCATGATGTTGATACTAGCCCCCTAATCCGCCAATGCCATCTCTTCACCCAAATTGCCAATGTTGCATGGAATCACAAAGCTTGCGGGGTCTTTCTTCTTGTTCGGGATGTTCTTTTACAACACCACCGAATAAGAGAAATCTAAAATCACTGATGCACTCTCCTCTAACTTTATCTTGTTGGTCAAAAGATCTTTCAAGAACTTGGCATACTAAGGCATTTGAGACAATGCCTCCACAAAAGGAATGTTGATGTGCAATTGCTTGAATAGACCCAAGAACTTCTTTTATTACTCATCATTTTAGTCGTTCTTCAATCTTGAAGGATACGGGATTTTTGGCTTGTAAGGTGGGGATGCCACCTTCTTCTCTTTGTTAGCTCTCTCCTCAACCTCCATGACCTCGGGTGCTTCAACATTGGTCTTCTCACTTGGAAACCTACCCTCAACATCACGACCACTTCACAAAGTGATCGCCTTCACATGTTCTCTCGTATTAGTCTCAGTATTACTCGGCAAGCTTCCTTGTGATCTCTCCGATAGAGACTTCACAATTTGCCCCACTTGATTTTCTAAATTTTGTAATGAAGTGGTGTGGTTGCAAAGTGTAGCCTCGACAGATTGGAACCATGTATCCGATGATTGTATAAATCTTGTTAAGGCTTTCTCTAAGTCGGTCATCCGGGTTTCCAACCACGAAACTCTATTCTCCATGTTCATGGCTTGTTGTTGAAAACCCGATTGGTGCTATGACCTTTTGCTTTGCCTTTAGTTTACTCCATGAGAAATTGGGGTGGTTCCTCCATCCTTGGTTGTAGGTGATTCTATATGGATTACCTTGTACCCTTCCCGAGTGCACACAAAGTCAACTTATTCGGGTCGGTGCTGAAGTAGCAATTGAAATAGGACAATCAGATGGTGATAAGTGCTTGTGTGATAAGAATACGAAGTGTTCTTTCCTTGTGTTGAGCATTACTTTTCTTGGGTTTTAATGCTAATATGGGTGTATTTATATTACTTTTATGCAAGTAGGGTTGTGAGGCCGATTATGAGAGAAAGAAGCCAATGTGGGTCGTAATGCAGTAATTTTGGAGGAAATCTTGCTAAGGTTCAAACGCGAAGACATAGGTCAGGTTCCAGATGCAGGAATGTGTGCCAACCTCCTCGTACTCAAGTTAGCACAACTATTTGGAGGGGCACAAGGGCAGTCGCATTCAAGCATTCCGACTTGTGCATATAGAACAAGATCTCCACCAACATGTCCGTTATTTAAGACAAAGGTGATCCACGACGTAAACGTGTGCCCGTTTGCGTTACCTCGATGAACGTATGGATTCGGGAGTATTTCCGGACGGTACTGTAGTAAGGTACTATAGAAAATAATGTAGCAAAGAATCTAGTAGTACTATCATTTACAGCTGGTCGAAAGCAGGAAAACATAGAATCATGCAGGCTGTGGAAATTCCCACACCAGTGTGAAAATCCATGCGGGCACCCACATGGGCATGTGGATTCCCGATTCCAGCCCTTTAAAAGCCGATTTCAGCCCCAATTTCAGCATTCTTTTCTCCATCTTTTTCCCAACTTGAGAGAGGACGTCGGCTAGGGTTTTGAGAGGTATTGGCTGAGGGCTTTGGAGAGGTTCTATGGCTTTGACATCGCGCCATTTCGGAAGAAGGTTAGTAAAGATAGCTTTAAACGTCGACACGGTCCTGCGAGGTGTATCCTAAGGCGGGACAAAGGGACCCACTTACGACGAGTAGAGGACTTTTCCACAAGACCATCAGCCATGACTAACGCAGTGGGTTTTTCTATGGATACTTTGTTTTTACATTCGATTTTATTGATTGTATCTAGCTCCATGGAAAGTTAAACCCCCTAGTGGGTACTTGGGTATTTGTGAACTCTAGGATGTATTTGTTTCATTGAACCTCTTTATTATGCTTTCAATTAATATATGTTTTATTGTGAGTTCCAATCTTGGAGACTTGATTGTATGAATACACCCTTAGAGTGACACTAGGGTTGAGAGTTCTTCTTGGTAACTCTTGTGAGTGAGTGACACACCATGAGAGTTAGACAAAGCTAGATTGGAGGGGTTGAGAGGGTGAGTCGAGAGGTAGCGGGCGTCCTTTTTCCCTTCCGGTGTGATCTATCCTACCTCGCATTCAGCAATACGTAACTGA
>NW_024087269.1:0-27989 GCF_009730915.1 Dioscorea cayenensis subsp. rotundata
GGCACACTTCACGTATCTTAGACCCCCACTTGTGTCTTCACATTTGTTCCTCCCAAGACTCCACCAAATAGTGCATGCATGATCTACTTTTGGCTTCTTTTCTCAATACTTAGCTCCACAACCCTACAAGCACAAAAGAACACTAATACACATGTATGTAGTCGCTTAAACCCCGATCAAAAAGTAATGCTCTATTGTAAGGAAAGAACACTCCCATTCTAGCACACAAGCACTCTATCAAACTCCCCCACACTTAAGCTTTTGCTTGCCCTCAAGAAAAAATAAAATATTGAAGTACAAAAGAAGGAAATATTGAAATTTCTTAGCCTTAGGTTCACCAAAGCATGCAAGGAGAGCATTCTACAAGTAATGAAAATTTCAATACTAAATTGAAAAATCAATGCTCTAGCATAAAACTTGAATAAAAAGGACAACAAACCTCGAAATCATATAAGTGTGTGTAAACTCAATCAATTCAACACAACGATACTCCCTCAAAGTTCTAAGTATAAGAGACTTATTTGTCTACAAGACATAGCAATACAACGAGATGGTAGTAGCTTCACACATCCTCTAAGATAGCCCTTTCAGAAGTGGCTGCTAAGGTGGCTTTCACACTTTCGAGGCGATAGCTCTTCTACTAGAGTGGTAGATTTCTATATCTTATCCCATGAGATTGCTTTTTCCTCATTAGGGCATAACTAGTATCCGACTTATGAGAGTAGCTTTATACTTCATAGGTGGTAGGTTTTTCCACCCAAAATGCACAACTAAACAATATATCTATTTTTTCTTCTTTTCTTTTCTTTTTCCAATTTTTTTTAGCAAAATAGAACAAGAAACAAGACTAATTAGTCCTTTAAACATCGAACTTGAGTTTCCAAAAGAGTTTCATGAGCGAGTGGTGCAACAAGTGTCAATCGGGAAAAAAAACCTAAAAATTCAAGTAAAAACTAGAGTATGAGAACATTCAATGTTAAAAATTCTCCTAGACTCAAGAATACAAACATTGCAACTAAGGTGAACCGCCATTGGCTACGTGAGCATGTATGTCAATCAAAACTTGTGTAAAACACATGTGCAAAGTGACTCCCCCCTCCCACACACACACTTAAGATGTGCATTGCACTCAATGTACACATGCAAGCACAATAGAAAGTATAACAATCAAGTAAATATGTGGAGTGGGCAATTGAAACAATACCCCCGACTCCTAATGTTGCGCTTTGATGGAGCTAAACTTTGGGAGTAAAGTTCCAACAGGTTGTGAAGCACACACACACCACATTGGCCGTGTCCATGACTAGTTCTCAAGTCCCATGCCGACAAGACCATCCCGACGCATACACAAGAGGGTTCAGGAAGCTTAATAAAAAAAACAGGTCGAGTATATAAAAGATAAAGCAATAAAATACAACTCAAACAAAAATAAAAGATAAACTCCGAATGAAGACCCTTTCTGAGTGTACAAGTACAAAATAAAATGCAAAAATAAAGAAAAATATAAAGTCAAAGTAAGGCAAAGATGTATCAATCGTCGGTGTCATCCTGTGTCGGGCTCTCACACACAAGCGATGGTGGACTAGATGTATCAATCAGTGCATGAGCTGGTAATGATGGTGCTAGAGGAGCTCGAGCGGTCCCGGTCGCAAAGATAAATGGTGATCTCGCATCTCGCTATAGAAACTGCTATAAAATTTTGAAACACGCCTTGAACTCAGGGCAGTCGGTGGCCTAGGTCGTATGGACCTCAAGAATCTCAAACCGGACTACACTCTAGAAAGACTCTCGAGCCTCCTCAAAATGATCATAGGCTCGAGATGGAGAAAAACATGGGCACTGGAGGCGATCCCTCAGACTGAGGTGTCTCCCTCGGGTCTCCGTGTTCTTCGAATGCAGCCCTCAGAGGGCGTGAGGAGATTCCAGTATGTCATCTCTGCCCTTTACTGTCTCTAGTGTAGGTGTAATCAACGATACACTCCCGATCGACACCCTACGAACCATCCCAATCAATCTCATAGTCTCAATGCCTGGGGAGCAGTGCACACTGCCTTCTAGGGCCCCCGGATCACACTGCAAGTCTTCCATGCCAATGACTAACCCTCGTGATATAGGGACCAATGAAGAGGGCACTCGATCCCGCATACATCCCTTTGATGTCATATATATCCGCCACATGCTGTCCTAAGTGTAGCGTGTGCCTGCACTCATAGAGTATAAGTATAGCAGTCACCGTGGTCGAAAGCACACCAAGATTATCACAGCGCCTGCTCACCGACCCGCCGTAACGGCGTGAATGTATCTGTAACTCGACCGGGAGAGGCAGGTGGCCTTTAAATCCCCGGGCTCATACTGCCCTTGTCCACATAATGCATCAGAGCACGCTGCATGTACGCCAAACTCCCCCGGATAATATGTGAGCAATCGCTCATACTACTCGGCCCTCTATGTATACCGTGATCATATAGCCCCATCTGGATCGAAAACTGAGTCACACTCAAGCTATAGTACTGTCCAAGGGATCAAAACTCTATAGCTCCTTTAATGTCAAAATAAGAATACGAGCGATCAAACTGGAATGATGTTAAAACCTCGAGTGTCAATGTGTAGATGGCAGGCTCTCTGATCGACAATAAACGGCCCCAACTGGCAACTGCAAGCATATCCTCTATCTCCTCCTCCATATCACCGGCCGTCTGGATCTCTCTCAAAGTGTCTATGTCGTGAAAAACACGATCGGTCCCAAATCATAACTTCGACAACCTCTCAAAGCGAGCCTAGTGCTTTGGAATCGCTAAATCCATACTGCTAGGACCTCAAGCGATAACTCTCGAGGGGTACTTGCCATTATGCTTCTTCGATCTAGGGGCCATATTTGCAAAATTAACACATAAAATTGACCAAAAGCATTCAAAAAAATTAATTTCAGAGAATTCCACACGGTCGCGTAGGATTTCAACAAGCCCTGCGTGGATCCACGGGTGTGAAACCACACGACCACGCCCCACTAAACCAAACATACACGTTTGTGTCATTTCTAACTTTATTCTAAGCATGCATAAACCTTATAAACATAGAAACGAAGCAACATTCATCATTTTAATTGATTAAAATCAATTTATGGCAAAGAAAAAAGGAATTGAGGGTTTACCAACAACTGAAGATGAAAACCTTCGAATTCGGCCAAATATTCAAGTAATACAACTCTAGATCAATGGTCCGAGATCAGGAGAGTAGTGGAGAGTGTTCTCTGAGTGATTGGGAGTGTAAGAATGAATAAACTCAAAGGAATTTTAATGAAATCCCTTGGCTTTTGCGTTTCTGTACATCATACGGGCGTGTGGAAATTACCCATACCCGTGTGACTCCATAGGAGAGACCCACAGGGGCAGAGGCATGCCCTTGTGCGCTCTGGGAAAACACTCTTTCGCCTCTTTACACAACCACACGAAAGGTGTGGAAATTCCCCCACGCCAGCGTGCCAACCCATGTGGGACATCTCCACGCCCCTGTGGCTCCTCTGTCCAACTGAGAAAATTCTCTAAGTGTTTTCCACGCCCGTGCGGAATTTTCACATGGGCATGGACATCACAGGGCCTGTTCACAGGGGCACGCACGCCCTTATGTATTCTCAGGATGGAAAGAAGCTCATCTGCAAAGATCCACGCGGGCCTCGTGGAAATTATCCAGTTCGCACGCTTATCACAGATCATCCATGCAGGCGAGTCCACGCCCCTGTGTCTTCTCGGGAAAAATGCTAAGTCTCTACAGGATGACACACACCCATGCGGAAATTACCCACGGGCATGTGAAATTCACAAGGTCGTTCATAGGGGCAAGTCCACACCCCGCGCGGTCTCTCGGATGGGCTCGAATGAGAATGCATGCCCTGCACGGAAATTCCACACGGGCATATGATTTCATAGACACTTAGAAAAACTTTGAGGCTTTGAAGAAAATTTTTGGACACAACAAACACTGAGCCTCACAGAATAATGCAATTTTAACCTAAAAACACGAAAAAACACACTCAAACGACTCAAGATTCTTCCCCACACATGATTAGGCACATGATAACACCACAATGTCCACGCGAAAATCACAACAAAAGCATCAAAGAATCAAGACACCAACACTTAAAGCCTTATTCATGGAAACACTAAACTAAAAAAATTAGAAAACAAAGAAGACTTGGGTTGCTCTCAAGAAGCGCTTTTGTTTAACGCCACTTAGCTTGATCATACTTTTATTTTTACCCCTATCGGGGTTCATAGATAGAGGTTTCCTCTTACCCATGACTTGAAAGCACGATGAATATAGTCTTTTGAAGGTAGAGGGGGAGTTGTCGGGCTTGTTACCACTTGAAGGTCCGTAACTCTTAGTCTCGTTTCTGTGCATCCCCCAATAGCCTTGGAGTGTTTCTTGTGGCATCTCCTTGCCCTTTTCATCTTCCAGAGCACCTTCTTCATAATCCCCGGGGTAGATGGTACTTCTTCCTCTAGACCAAGCATCATTACTTCTTTGTTCTCCACCTCTTGGTCTAGCAACCCCTCGTATAGGTCCGGATACAATATTTTCTGCACATATTCATCAATTATCTCATTAGTAGTGTCAAGAAAATACAGAGTGTCATCAAAGTCAAGAGAATGTCACATGGCTTCAACGAGTAGGTATGTGAGTTTGTCATCTCCAACCCTCAGTGTCAACTCCTTACCATCCATGTCGATCAATGCCTTGGAAGTACGCAAGAATGGCTTCCTAAGTATCAAAGGAACATCTACATCCTCGTCGATGTCCAACACTATGAAATCTACAGGAAATATGTACTTGTCCACCTTGACAAGCACGCCTTCATTGATGCCCCTTGATGTCTCAATCGCTCGTCCGCCAATTGTAATGTCATTTGAGTGGGCCTAGGCTCTCCCATGCCTAGCTTCTGAAAGAATGAGTATGGCATGACGTTGATACAAGCCCCGGAATCCGCCAATGCCATCTCTTCCACCCAAATTGCAAATGTTGTACGGAATCACAAAGCTTCAGGAGTCCTTCTTCTTGCTCGGCATATTCTTTTGCAACACCACCAAATAAGAGGCATCTAAGATCACTGATGCACCCTCCTCTAACTTCCTCTTGTTGGTCAAAAGATCTTTAAAAAACTTAGCATACCGAGGTATCTGAGACAACGCCTCCACAAAAAGAATGTTGATGTGCAATTGCTTGAATAGACCCAGGAACTTCTTGTATTGCTCATCATTTTGGTCATTCTTCAATCTTGAAGGATAAGGGATTCTTGGCTTGAAAGCTGGAGATGCCACCTCTTTTTCTTTGTTGGCTCTCTCCTCAACCTCCACAACCTCGGGTGCTTTAACATTGGTCTTCTCACTTGGAAGCCTACCCTCAACCTCACGACCACTTCTCAAAATGATTGCCTTCACATGTTCTCGTGGATTGGTCTCGGTGTTACTTGGCAAGCTTCCTCGTGGTCTCTCAAATAGAGACTTCACGATTTGCCCCACTTGATTTTCTAAATTATATAATGAAGCAGTGTGGTTGCGATGTGTAGCCTCGACCGATTTGAACCATGTATCCGATGATTGCACAAATTAGGTCAAGGCTTTCTCTAAATCAGACATCCGGATATCCAAGCTTGAAACTCTATTCTCCATGTTTGGGGCTTGTTGTTGTTGAAAACCCGGTGGTGCGGTGGCCTTTTGTTGCCCTTGGTTATTCCATGAGAAATTACGGTGATTCCTCTAACCCAAATTGTAGGCATTGCTATAAGGATTGTCTTGGTTTCTCATTGCATTACCCACATAGTCAACTTGCCCAACAGAGGGTATACCACCAACAGTTATCGAGCAATCGGATGGGGCATGTCCCCCTCCACATCCATCACAACTCATTATAGCCACCAATCTCGGACAAGTTATAGTATCTAACTTCTTACTCAATGCCTCCACTTCGGCCGCCAATGATGTAACCGTATTTACCCCATGGATGCCGGCCATTTTCTTCTTCTCCCTAACATTCCATTGGTAGTTGTTCAACCCCATTTCTTCAATTAATTGCCGGGCTTCTCCGGGGGTCTTTCTACCTAAGGTACCTCCTGTTACTGCATTAAGTAGCTATCTTGTACTTGGGTTCAAACCATTGTAAAAAGTTTGAATGATCATCCACTCTAAAAACCCATATTGAGGACATTTTTGCAGGAGTTCCTTCAACATTTCCCATGTCTCAAATAGATACTCCAATTCCATTTGAACAAAGGATGAGATCTCATTCCTAAGCTTTGCAGATTTTCCGGGAGGAAAATAACGGGCAAGAAAAGCTTCTACAATTTCCTCCCATGTAGTGATCGATGCTCTAAGTAATGAGTACAGCCATTACTTTGCTCTCCCCTTCAAGGAATATGGGAAGGCTCTCAAATTGATGGCATCATCCGTAACACCATTGATCTTGAGCATATCACACACTTCCAAGAAATTCTCTATGTGACTATTTGGATCCTCATCGGCCAAACAATTAAATTGTGCGGATTGTTGTAACATGTGGATGAATGCCGGCTTTTGCTGTGATTGGGGGCCGCACAATGCTAGATTCTGTCCCCAATACTGACGGTCTGGCGTAATCAGAGAGTGTTCTCTGTTGTTCATTCTATTCCGCCATGTTGTCACACCCTTCAACTTCCACTTTAGCTAGATTCAACAGTTCTTTTATAGGTTCTTTAGCCCTTCTTCTAAGTGTACATTCAAGTTTAGGATCAACTTCAATCAATATTAAAGGGTTCCCTCGGGTCATAACCTGGAGCTGCACCAAAAAAAAAAACAATTCATAACGATGAAAAAATAAGGAGATATGAAATATAATGAATGAATTAATTGCTAAGATAGCAAAGTGCAAAGTATCTCTAAATGCCTACCCCCGGCAACGGCGCCTAAAACTTAACAACGCCCCTTGCATATGACCCGCAAGTGCACGGGTTGGTCGAAGTAATAAATCCCAAGTGAGTGGGGTATCGTATCCATAGGGAGTAGGGAATAAAAATACTTAAATTGCTACTTAACCAAGTGAAGATGAATAATGATTGTGTTGATAAGATGTGATGTAAAATGTAAAAAGGAATAAGAATGAGAGGCACAAGTAAGTGAGAGGTAAGGCAATCGATAGAAGTGGGGTTGTCGGACAATGCTCCCCCTAGAACTTATGCTTCAAATGCAAGACCTACCATTATACTTCCTAATTAATGCTCAATGAGTTGTGGAAATCCTAAAGCACACGGTCCCAAACCTAAGGTCAAATGTGACTAACACTACACTGTGTCCCGATAGAGAAATCGCTCAGTCTCAACACCTCACACTGCACAAAGTTGCATGGAGTTTTAGGGATTCCAAGTGATAAACCCTATTCCTATGTGTAGATCAAACCCTTTGGTCCAGGTGAAAGACCCCTAATTATATTTAAGCCTCATATACTAAGGTTACTTCAACGGTTCACTCTGTTGCTCGCGAAACTATGCCCCAGCGGAGTTCATACCTTAGCACTTCACTCTATTGTAACCGCAAAGAACTCTAGGGGATGGAGGTAGGATAAATCACACCGGAGGGGAAAGGAGACGCTCTGCTACCTCTCGACTCATCCTCTCAACCCTCGCCAATCTAGCTTTGTCTAACGCTCATGGCGTGTCACCCATCAACAAAGATTACCAATATTGACTCTCAACCATAGTGTCACTCTAAGGGAGAAATTATTCAACAAGCATTCAAGATTGGAACTAAAATAAAAGCATCAATTAAGGAAAGCATAATGGAAAGTCAATGAAACAATAACATCCTAGGGTTTACAAAGTCCAAGTACCCACTAGGGGGTTTAGTTCTCCATGGAGCACAATACAATCAACAATGAAATCGAAAGTAAAGATAAGCAATCCATAGGAAAACCTCCTCGGTATTCATGTTGATGGTCATGTGGAGTAGCCTCGTCTTCTCCAAAGATCACCTTGTCCGGCCTAGGACATACCTCGCTGGTTCGGTGCTGATAAAAGCTCCCCTAATAACCTTCTTCCAAGCGAAGCGTGGTGTCAAATCCGGAGAACCACTCCAAAGACGTGCCAAAAGCCTTTCAAAACCCTAGACGACCGCTTCTCAAAAGATGGAGAAAAGTTGGAGAGAAAGGGGAAAGAAGATCCCCAAAATCGGGCTGAATTACGGCTTAAATAGAGCTAGAATCGGGCATCCACATGCCCCTGTGGATTTTCCACACAGGCTTGTGGAATTTCCACACGGGCGTGGATAATTTTCACATGCCCATGTGGATTTTATGGAAATCTGATTTTCTGCCTATTGTGAATTTTCACATGCGTGGATGATTTTCACATGCCCATGTGAATTTCCACACGGGCGTGGATAATTTTCACATGCCCAAAACACTCCCAATTCCACACTTTTCATTGAGGCAACATAAATGAGCACACGTCTCTGCCGTAGATCGCACTTTTCTTCAATCACAAGCTCAATTGGTGAAGATCTTGCTATCAATGCACAAGGCAGGATACGCAAATGTGACTACTTCGTGCCCCTCCAACTCATTGTTATGGCTTGAATACATGGAGGTTGGCACACATTCACGTATCTTAGAGCCCCACTTGTGTTTTCATGTTTGTTTCTTCTAAGATTCCACCAAATAGTGCATGCACAATCTACTTTTGGCTTATTTTTTCAATAGATAGCTCCATAACCCTACAAGTGCAAAAGAACACAGATACACATGTATTAGCGCTTAAACCTAATAAAAGTAATGCTCATTGTAAGGAAAGAAAACTTCACATTCTTAGCACACAAGCACTTATCAGTACTGCAACTGCACAGGTGGCAAAGTAATATAGTACCCAACGTTTCAGGTAGTCAAATCCACAGGGAATAGGGCTACTAGTAGTAATTGCTTCCCTGCTATCAAGCCTAATGATCAATGGGATGATGTGATGATCTATTGTGTGAAGAAATAAATACCAAAGACAAATATGGAAGGAAAAAATAGAGGAAGATTTCAATCAGTTTAAAAGTGGGGTATTCGAGTAATATTCCCCATAGGATTCAAGTATTAGTTATCGGGTATGCAAAGTGTTTCTAGAATGAGTAGGTTAAGTCATGAAAATCCAAAGATAATCGGATCCCTACATCCCCGATCACCCATGCTAGTCCCCTACGAGGTCCAGATAGAGAAATCTCTGAGTCTCAACACCTCACACCACATATGACAAAGATATCACTCGTGGGATTCCAAAGGGTGTATCCGATTCTTAAGAATAAACCTAACCCTACCTCTAAGTGAAAGGTCCCTAACCCCCTATGAGGTCCCAAAGTGAAGAAATCTCTCAATCTCAACACCTCACACCACATATGGTTGCTTAGAGCTTAGGAAATATGGAGATAGAATACACCAATCGAAAGGGAAAAAAGGGCGCCCACTATCTCATGATTCACCCACTCAACCCTATTCAATCTTGAGGTTCTAACCCTAATGGAGACCTTTCTCTCATACCAAGGTGAACAAATCATGCAAACCAAACAACCATAAGACCAATAAGGCAAGCAAGCATTAGGCAAAACAAGATTGAAAACTCAACCAAACTCACTTTAAATATAAACACAAAGAAAACCCAAAAAAGATTAGAATCTTAGGGTTCACAAGCCCAAATACCCTCTAAGGGTTTAGCTCTCCATAGAGCAATGTACAAAACAAACTATTAATGAATGAAAGTATATAAAAGACATAGAAATAAACCCCCCCTATATCTAAACGGATGGCCTTGATGGAGAGCTTCAACATCTTGATGGAATCCACTCCAAAGCTAGGATCATCGGTGGCATCCTTAATGCTATGACGAAGGAGGAATCGATTAAAGTTGGTAAAGAAACACCTCCTAAGTCGCAAAGACCTCCTCTCCAAACCCTAGCCATCTTACATCTCAAGAGCCGCACAAAAGATATCAAAAAAATAGGGCAAAATGGCTATTTATAATCTAAAATTGGGCCTGTCACATGCCTCCACACGACCATGTGAGCCTTCACGAGCTTGTGTGGACTGTAGAACTACCCACATGACAGAGTGGAATTTTCACCTAGTTGCGTGAACAGTGTTTTACTATAGTACTCTTCATAAATAAGACTCCAACATTCTTTTATTGAGGCCACATGGACAGGTACTCGTCTGTGTGGTAGGTTATGAGGCTTTTCATCATCTAATAATCATTAGGAAGACTCTTGCATTCTTTACACAAGTAGGGACATTGGAGTGTAACTGTCTTTGTGCCCTTCCAACTCACAATCTAGGTTGAATTCTCCTGTAAGTTGGCGCACACCCCCATGTGTATGAGCTCCTTTTGTGTCATGATCCTTATGTTACACAAAAACTCCCAAAAGTTGCCTTTATAGCCTATCTTTGCCTCTTTTTCTTCTCTCAAGGGCTTCACAACCTATTTGCACAAAGAAACACCGAGTACAATTTATGAGACATAAACCATGACAAAAATGATGCACAGTGCATGTAAAAATTTAAGAAATATGTTTACTCAAGCACTTATCATGCATTCTAAACTTTGTACTTATCTTATGTAAGATAAATAGGCAAAGAGGCAGTATAAAGGCCGGCAAAGCGGGATCGGACCGAGGCATCTACCTCGGGCACAACCGCTGAGGAGGAGACATTTACCCTTCTAGTCCCTTCAGCCCCTACATTTCAAGAGGCTCACTTCCATAAACAGTTCACCCTCTTGAAGACGAAATGGTTTGGCCAATCCCATATGTTGGACTGCTTCATTCTCGGGCAGTTGGGACTAGCGGAGGAGATCAGAGGAATCTTCTAGTTAGGCAGCTGGAGCCAGCTCTTCTCCTATGAGCAGTAGACATATAGAAATAGCACCCTTATGGTTCTATCCATGTTTGGGATGGTAGAGACTTTGTAGAGTTTGACAAAGTCGGCCCCTCTGGATTTTAGCTATTTTGGGAGTAACGGTGGCTCTCTTTCACAGAGTTTGCTCTACTGTCAGGACAATATAACACGGACTTCACCAGCACCTCACAGTATGAGCTGTTGTTGATCGACTTTCTTCCTGGTGTCACTTGCCCAGCTCATAGGTACGTCCATGCTATCATGGCTCACTGTTTTGAAGGTAAGGCTGATAGCACTGGAGTGGTGGCGCGATAGGAGCTCTTATTTCTCTACAGCCTTATGGAGTGTCATCCCATTTATCTTGGCTATGCACTGGCAGACTTCATCACCCACCATAGCCAGCATGTACGCCTTGGTGTGATCTCTACGCCTTGGTTGGCAACACATCTCCCCTAGGCCTTGATACCTTATGGCTAATGTGGATGGTGGCACTACAAGAGTTAAGATTTTTAGTGACAATTTTTTTTGTGTCATCTTGTTATTTTGCGTCCAATGTTCATTACTAAAAGCATACAAGGTTTTATGTCAAAAATTTCTTGATGAGAATGATGTGTAATTATGACAAAAAAATATTGTCGTCACTATAATATTTTATTTATTATGACGAAAGTGTTCTCCGTTACTCAATATATATTTTTTGTTACAGCAATTTTGTCAAAAGGAATTCAACCATTTAGTGCCCACTAAATATTGCCACAACAATCAAATTTCTTAACCATGTTATTGAGTTTTCTATGCTAAAAAAGTTAATTGACACAATAGTTTGGATTAGTTATGACATCTAATTATTTTGCCACTATTATAATTTCAATTGTGACGATTTAGTATCCATCACAATTATACATCTTATCTCTTGTGTCAATAATTTTGGATATAAAAAAATTCAAATTGTAGTAATATATAGTTGTAAAATTATATTGTCAATAAAATATTAAAAAGTCTATTTTTTTCTACCCAATCTCGATGGTTATGGATAGATTTTTTAAGTAATTATAGATAAAATTTAAAAGGTTTTTAAAATTAAAATTTAACATTATTTATCAAACAAAATTATTATTTATAAATACTTCAAAATAACCTATAAGATACTAAACAAATTTTGTTCTATAAAGCCAAAATATTAGCTTATTAAAACATTTAAAAGTAACTATGCCCAAATACTAAATCATCATTATCGCATTGGTGTAGCCCCGTATCTACAATGTTAAGAAAAAATATTCATATATATATATATATATATTCATCAATCATTTACCAAATAAACAACTATTTTTCACATAAAAATACCAAAAGTAAAAAAAAAAATTAAAAAACAATAAAAAAATATAGGCATGGATTTCTCCAATCTAGTTTTAATATACCAAATAAATTATGCTTGTACTACAAGAATTACGACATTATGATTTTTTTTTTGTGTAACTATCAATCATTTTGTCACATATATGAAGTTTTTTGTGATAAAAAAAATTAATTAACACTATTGTTCAAGTTAATTTTGATGATTTTTTTGTAACTTAAACTATTATAATTATGACGATTTATGATCTCTCACAATTACGTTGTCACTATTCATATACCTATAGTGTCGTAACTGCCCATTTTATTTTTTTGTGATCACATTTTTTGTCACAAAATAGTCAACTATTAATGTCTACTAAATGTTGTCACAAAAAACCCTAAAGTATGTTTAACATATTTTCCAATCAAATTCGATATGTGTATCTAGATATATATATATATATATATAAACATTTTTAAAAAAAGAAAAACTATTCAAAATTTAAAAATATTTGTAAAAATATGAGATAAAAATCAATGTAAAAAAATTTACTGTAGCAAGTGTCAAACAAATTCAAGATAAGCAACATTCAAAAGTTACTGTAGCACAGACTGAAATTTGGCAAGAATTTCCCCAGATTTTGAAGCCCAAAAATTTACAAACCATGGATAAAAATTTAAATAAATTAAGGATCAAACAACCATACAACATTCCTCATGGTTTAAAGTAAGATATGCATGCACAATCAAGAAGAAGAGGCAAGGTTGCTCCAAAACAAAAACTAGGGCTTCAAAGCTTGAATCGATGAAGATCGGTGAAATAGATGGTAAAACTTCAATTAATCCACAAGATCTAAGTTGGAAGAGGTAGGAGAGGAGTGAAGAGGAAGAAAAATGAAGAAAAATGGTGAAAGAATGAAAGAAAACGGATGAAAAACGAGTGAGAACAAGGGAGAGAAAGGTGGCTACTTAAGGCTGGAAATTTCAGCCCGCAAGCCATACGGGCTCCATGCGGGTGCATGGAGCCCGTGAGGATTTCTGTCCTTCGCTAGCCCATGAGGCTGTAAGCCTCACGGGCGCATGACACCCGTGAGGCCCCTGGGGAGCAGAAAAATGGTCCATACGGGCCGTATACAGCCCGTATGGACCTGGAAAAATAAAATTTTGGCATGGCTCCCATGTAAAATATGCATTGAAACACAACCAAACAACGTCAAAGCACTAGATAAGATTCACAAATATAAGACAAGCATGGATCATTCAAACAAACAAAAATACAAACACAACACAAACACAAGCTATATGAATAAACTCAACAAACATGTAAAATACGAAAAATGAAACATGAATAATTTGAAACTTGGGTTGCCTCCCAAGAAGCGCTTGTTTTACGTCATTAGCTCGACGTACCTCTTTCTTACCTTAGGGAGGCTTGAAGACGGTATGTTCATCCCGGCTAGAATTGGCATAAGAACTACCGAAAAAAATGAAACGTACCTTCCGGGATGGTGTCAAGTTGAAAGCCAAGCATAAGTTACCTTTTGACCTCCATGGAAAAAGCTTGGGCCCGGAGTTGTGCAATTTAAACTTGGGCGGCTCCTTAGATGGCTTAAGCATCCTCCCCACTTCTTCTGTGGTCCCGGCAAGAATTCCTTTGAGTAGCCCACCACAAAGTTGCTTGGGCCTCCATGGAAAAAGGTTCGGTCGAGAATTATTCAAAGTTGGTATGGGTGGGTCCTTGGACGGTTTCAACCTCCTACCCAAATTTTCTTCCTCGACCAAAGTCAAATTGCCTTGAACTACCCACAAGTGTTGTTTGGGCCTCCAAGGGAACAAGTTTGGTTGAGAACTTGTCAAGCTTTGCATAGGTGGATTAATTAGAGGCTTCAACATCTTATCCATAATTTTTCTCTCAACCCTGTTGTGATGAACTTCAATGGCCCACAAAGTTTGCTTCGGCCGCCAAGGAAAAATCTTTGGTTGGGAATTGTCCAAGCCCGGCATTGGTGGGTTCAATGATGATCTTAGCTTAGTACCCACATCTTCGAATACAATTCCCGTAATTTTATTTTTGCACTTGACTAAAATTGATGGATGGATGGAAAAATCTATGTTGAGGCAAGTAGCATCTTCAAATGTGGTCGATGGAGTTTCTTCTACTTCCTCACATGTTTCCTTAGCCATGATGCCATCCTCCCCCTTTTCTTCTTCAATTTCCCATTGAGGTGGAACTTCTACTATTTGCTCAAAAGGTATTGATGCTACATCACTTGCTTCTTCAACCTCCAACACCTCAATATCGGTTTCCACCTCAATTTCACTGTTTTTCTCTTCATTCATTGTACCATTTTCAGATAGGGCATCTATAGTTCGTGGTAACTCGGTCGATATGTTAGAAGACTCAGCAATCATGTTCATCATACTTTGAAAAGATGGTCGGGCATTAAAAGGTGCAGTATCCATGGCTTTAAATTCAGCATCAGTTTGCATCATGAATCTTGCGAACACATCTTGCGTATTGAATCCCCATTCATTAAGTGGCTTAGTATGAACGACTGGAGGATGATAATGCCACGAATCTTGAGGGGAGGGTTCTTGTAGCAATCCCTGGTGAGGGTACTCCCATTGTTGAGTATGATCATGTGCCGAAAAGTGCGGGTGTCCTCCCCAATATGGATTATAAACATCAGTGTACTGATTGCTATGGCTTGCTCTCTTGGCATCCAATTCTTCCATTTGCTTTTCAAGTGCATACATTTTAGCGGCCAATAATCTTTCTTGAAAATCCATGGCCGGATCGCTTCGGTGTGCTCTCATGGCACTTAATTCTTCCATCTCATTTTCAAGCGCATACATTTTGGCCGCCAATAATTTTTCTTCGAAGTCCATGGCCCTGTGTAATAAAAAGAATAAAACTAACAATAGTAAGCTATCAAAGAAAAGATAAAAGAAACAAAATAAATATTTACAAAGATAGATATTTACAACAACAAAGATAAATGACTAGAGCAATAGACTACAGGTTTTCCTAGTATTCCTTGTGTCCCCGGCAACGGCGCCAAAAACTTGATGAGCGATCCGCAAGTGCACGGAGTCGTCAAGTAATACCTCTCGTGCGAGCACGAGAGGGTCGTATTCCCTGGGCCCAAGGAGCTACTATTACTTCCCTTTCGTCTATTTCCTAGCCTAACACTCCGAAAGATGAATAGTAATTATAAAAAGAGAAAGAATTAACTACAATGAAATCCGGGGTACTACTACACACAATACGAACTCAAGGGAGAATCAAACAGTGAAGGGAGTGATTTGGACAACGAATCCCCCTAGGGTTGTCATTAGGTCCTGAATTTAGGATGAAATGCGAGATGGTAGTTGGGCCAAGAGAATCCTAAATTAGCTCAACCCGATGGTCACGGCAATTGAACCCTAATCCCATACAAGTATTGGGTCAGAATCGCTTCCGCCCAAATCCTCGTATGATTGCATTACACTCAGGGAAATCTCTAATCAGGGTCGATACTCAAACTAGGTCCAACCCTAATTGCTGGAGGGGTACAAAATACCCGATGGTCACGGTGTATTTGTACATGGATCCCTTCCAAGCCAAGTGTGTCTAGTACAAGGGCGATGGTCACGCAACCAAGTACAACCTAGAAGTTGAAATACAGAGTTCTCATGCAAATCAACACATCAAAGTACACAAGACTTGAACCACAAACTACAAGATTCCATAAAAGAAATACAACATCCAACAATACATCAATAAAGATGATCATCCAAATTACAAACAATCAACCCTAGAGTTCATCATATCCAAATCACAAATAAGTTAGTGCCTCATGAAAGAGGACCACTCATACAAATCCAAGGAACAAATAAAGAAGAAAAGAAGTAAGAACTACTCCCTCTAGCTTTAGATCCCCTTAGATGGTGAAGATCTTGAAGATTTGAAGAGATCTCCCCTCAAATGATGCCTTGGATGCCTAGGATCTTCACCCAATCTTCTCCTCCAAAGCTTGCCTCCCTCTTGGTGATGTCTTGCGTAGTAGATCGCCGGCGGGAAGAGTGGTGCGGCGGCCTAAGAGGCCCAAGAGAAAACTGCACACCAAAAGCTCTCCAAAAACCTCCCCTTTGCCCTAAAAGTTCAGCCCGAAATATATCGCGTCAGGTCAATGCGGGCGCATGGAGCCCGTGAAGCTCACTGCCGTTTCACCCAGAAAATATGCCGTGCTACAAAGACTCATGACTGCTACATGCTTTTATGCTACAAGATCGAGGGTTGTGAAATTCCAAAGAAACCTCACGGGCACCCATGCGGGCGCATGGAGCCCGTGGAAGCTCACGACCAAATGCCCGCAGAGATGAATAGTGATCGCCCATGATGACGCTACAGTGCTGGGACCCCCAAAAATGCCGCTGATGTCGAATTCATCCAATTTGCATTTTTTTGAGCTACATTCGCACATTTATGATCTCGCAACACCAAAAAGAACAAATTTATACTCAAACGGGCATCAATTCATCAAGATATACACAAATAATACAAGATCAATACGTATAAAATACGTACATTTAGGCGTTTATCATTTTCCTTTTTCTTTTTTTTTTGGGGGGATGAATTTTTATCAATTGAAAATCATAAAAGCCAAATGCAACATGGAACTTGTGTCAATTGAGAAGAAATAATGGTATGAAAGTTGTAATTAAACTAGAGTTTTTTTTAAAATTTTTAAAATTATTTCATTAGATTCTTCTGCTTTTTTCCTAAATGTGCAAAATAAGCATCAAGGAAAGAGAATAACATTGAAGTCCCAATAAAGGAGTCACATTCTAACAAAAGTTGAGACTGAAAAGCAAAAAAGAAGATTCAAATACATAAAGGAGTACTTAACTTATCTCTAAATTTAAGATAATTTTATAATCTTTGTTCTTTTTTTAAAAGGATAATTTTATAATAGTATTTTGGATATTAAAATTTTCAATTTTATATATTCAAAATTTGAATTTTCTATATTTTGATGATATTTATTTATTTTGTCATGTAATATTAATTACTTTATTTGCTTGTGTGATAATATTTTTTGGTACTAAAAATTTATCCTGACAAAATTATCTAAAATATAACTTTATATTATTATATTAGTGACAAAATTAGCATAATATAATTATTATTTAGTGACCACATTATTTTTAAATTAGTAATTTTATTTGTGACAATAATAAACACATAACAATATCTCAAATAACATTAGTGACGAAGTATTAGTCACCAATAAAAATATTACTATTGACAAAAATATTGTCACTATTGTATTTTTTTTCTATGTCAACAATATTGTCACAATAAAATAGATTATTTTAACGGCATATTCGTCACAATTTAGCAATTTTCTTGTTTCAACAAAATTGACGCAATAGAACAAATTATTGTGAGTACTTTATTCGTCAAATTAAAAAAATTTTGTGTCAACAAAATTGACATAAATAAATAAGGTTATTGTAGCCACATCGCTTTGTCACAAATATTAAATTTGTTAGTGTCTTGAAATTGGTCACAAAAATATGGAGAAATTGTGACCATTTGTCTAAAATAGTCACTCTTGTATTAGTATCACAGGTATTTGTGACGGAGGTGACGACTTCTAAAAATTTGCTACTATTACTAAATGTGACTAAAATTATTGCTTTTTAGTGATAACTTTTGTGATCACTAAAAATACAATTTGTTGTAGTGTGGTGTGTCGTGGCTATCATTTCATCCTTACCCAAACTACAGCGCAACTACCAGCAAGTGGTGAGGATGAGGATGATAACTCAGACGATGAGTCTAGCAGTGAGTAATCTTTGCCATCAGCCGCTGATCTAGCTGGGCCGAATGTGACTACAGCTCAACCTCAATGATAATCAGAGATTCAGGAGCTTTAGCCAAGATATGACAACTGCAGGAGGGCTAGCAGACCATCCTGGTAACCCAAGCATGGCTCGACGCCGACCTTGGTAGTGCAGTGGATCTCCTTTCACCACTGGTCCCTTCTCTAGTTCTAGTTCCTCCTGCATCGACTCCTCAATCATCACCACATCTACCGATTGACTCAGCTCCATCCGATGCCTCCTAGGATTGATTTTTCTGTTATTTCATTTTCAGACTTTGTATTCATCATTTATGCCAAATGTTAGCCTGCCTAGTTTGTACTTATTTTGCTACTTTTATTGAATTTTACTTTTTGTTTTTGTTATTTTATTTTCTTTAGTTGTAATGTTCTTTCCTTGTAATTCATAGGACTTATTTGCAACACCCAACATCCTCAATTATAAAGGGGATGCTCACTCGGTCAAGTCTTGACCTTGAGTGAGCCCCACACTGCTAGGGCACAACAAAAGACACACTAGACCGGTTATATGATTCAATGACTTCATCTATGTGAACCAGAGAAATAATGGTATTACACTTCCCTCTTATTCTTGTTTGCATTGCTTTGCATGTTTTTTTAACACGCATTGAGGACAATGTATGAATTAAGTGTGGGGAAGGAGTTTAAGTTGCATTGTTAACTTTCTTACATGCCAAGTATGACTTATGATGGTACATTTGAAATGTAGAGGAGTTTGTAGTATTAATATGGACACTTGTGAGTTTATTCTATTTTGAGTTCTATTTTTTTAATGTGCATTCTATTCTTAGCGATTCATCTAATTAGAGTACACAACATCTCTATTGTAGCAACTTAGACTATGTTGGAGTTCTTTTAGTTTTATTCATTATATTTCTTGTGGTTGATTTGAGAAAGTTTTTTTTTTTGCAAATTTGAAAGAATTTGTTTCAAAATAATAAAAAAGTAGTTGAGAAATGGAAAGTCCTATCCTCATTAGAAGTCTGAAGCTACTTTCGGCAAGTTGGAGACTATTTATTTGATAAGTGCTTGTGCGATATGAATGCGAAGCGTTCATTCCTTATGTTAAGCATTACTTTTCTGAGGTTTTTACATTAATATGTGTGTTTTTATGTTACTTTTATGAAGGTAGGGTTGTGAGGCCGATTATGAAGGAAATAGGCCAATGTGGATCATAATGCACCTATTTTGGAGGAGATCTTGCTAAGGTTCAAACGCGAAGACATAGGTCAGGTGTGAGATGCTAGAGTGTGTGCCAACCTCCTCGTATTCGAGTGAGCACATTCATTTGAGGGGCACAAAAGGCGTAACACTCGAACATTCTGATTTATGCATATAAGAACAAGAGATCCACCAACGTGCACATCATTGAAGAGGTAAGTGATTCACGATGTAAACATGTGCCCGTTTGCGTTACCCCAATGAAAGTATGGAATTCGGGAGTATTTCCGGCATAGCATTGTAGCAAAAACACCATGAAAGCGTGTATCGTAGTAGCCCGGCCGAGAAATCGAGAAACAGAGAATCCACACGGGCGTGGAAATTATCCACGCCTGCTGTGGAAATTCCACAGTGCGTTTGACATCATACACGCCTGCGATCGCCTCGATTCCGACCCCTATTTAAAGCCCGATTTCAGCCCCGATTTTGGTATTCTTTTCTCTATCTTTTTCCCCAACTTATGAGAGGACTTCGGCTAGGGGTTTCGAGGGGTATTGGCCAAGGTTTTTGGAGAAGTTCTACGGCTCCAACATCGTGATTCCATTAGGAAGAAGGTTGGTAGGGGAGCTTCGATCGAGGCGTATCCTATACCGGACGAAGGAATCTTTGGACGACGAGTAGAGGACTCTCCACAAGACCATCGACACGACCATCGAGGGGGTTTCTTTATGGATTCATTACTTTTACATTCGATTTCTTTGATTGTACTATGCTCCATGGAGAGCTAAACCCCTAGTGGGTACTTGGATGATTCTGAATCCTAGGATGTATTCGTTTCATTGAACTTCTTTATTATGCTTTCAATAAATTGATGTTTATTGTGAGTTCCAACCTTGAATGCTTGATTGTATGAACATTTCCCCTAGAGTGACACTAGGGTTGAGAGTTCTTGTTGGTAACCTTGTGAGTGAGTGACACACCACGAGCGTTAGACAAAGCTAGGTTGGAAAGGGTTGAGAGGGTGAGTAAAAAGGTACAGGAGTGTCCCCTTTCCCCTCCAGCGTGATAGATTCTACCTCCGTTCCTTGAGTTCTTTGCGGCCATAATAGAGTGAGTGGTCTAAGGGATGAACCTCCGCTGGGGCCTAGTTGCGCGTGCAATGGAGTGAAGCGTTGAGAGGATCTTAGTATCTAGGGCTTAATTGTGGCTAGGGACCTTCCGCCTGGACCAAAGGGTTAGGTCTATATTTAGGAAGAGATTTATCTCTTGGAATCCCTAGAGTTCATTGCAACTCTATGCGAGTGCGAGGTGTTGAGATTGTTCGATTTCTTCTCCGGGACATGTATAGAGTTAGGCATAGTTGACCTTAGATTTGGTACTATGTATGTAAGGATTTCCACGACTCACCATTGCATTGATTAGGAAGCATAATAGAGAGTTCTTGAACTTGAAGCGATTATCCTAGGTGAAGCATTATCCGAGTACCCCATCTTTATCGATTGGCTTACCCTCTTCTTACTTTTGCTCTTTCACTTATTGATTTTATTGTTGAGAATTGAATCAATTTCACACCTATCACAATTGATCTTCCACATAGCTAAGAATCAAATTAAGTATTTTCACTCCCTACTCCCTGTGGATTCGACCCCGCTCACTTGGGATTATTATTTCGACAAGCCCGTGCACTTGCGGGATATAAGCAAGGGGACCTTGTCAAGTTTTTGGCGCTGTTGCCGGGGAGCTAGGTGTTTAGAGATACTTTGCACTTTGTTTTCTTAGCTATTTCACCACACATTCTATTCCATATCTTCTTATTCTATCATTTTTCTGATTTTCTTTTTCTTTACTTTTGGTGGAGCTCCAGGTTATGACCCGAGGGAATCCATCGATATTGATTGAAGGAGACCTTGAGCTTGAACGTACACTTCGAAGGAAAGGGAAAGAAACTCTACAAGAACGGCCTAATCCAGCTGATTTGGAAGTAGAAGGATCTGACAACATGGCAGAACAAAATGAGCAACAACGGACACTATCCGATTATGCCAGACCTTCAGTGTTGGGGACACAATCGAGTATTGTGCGTCCCCCAATTACGGATGATGCCATCAAATTGAGGATCCAAATAGTCACATAGAGAGCTTCCTTGAGGTGTGTGACATGCTGAAGATAAATGGTGTAACGGATGATGCCATCAAATTGAGAGCCTTCCCATTTTCCTTAAAGGGGAAAGCAAAGCAGTGGCTGCACTCATTACCTAGGGCATCAATCACTACATGGGAGGAGATGGTAGAAGCTTTTCTAGCCCGTTATTTCCCTCCCGGAAAATCATCAAAGCTTAGGAATGAGATCTCATCCTTTATGCAATTGGAATTGGAGTCTCTATTTGAGACATGGGAAAGGTTCAAGGAACTCCTGCGCAAGTGTCCGCAACATGGATTCCCGGAGTGGATGATTGTTCAAACCTTCTACAATGGTTTGAACCCGAGTACAAGGCAACTCTTAGATGCGGCGGCAGGAGGTACCTTAGGTAGCAAGACCCCCGACGAGGCTCGTCAATTGATTGAGGAAATGGGGTTAAATAGCTACCAGTGGAACGCTAGAGAGAAGAAAAAGGTGGCCGGTCTCCATGAAATTGATGCGGTAACTTCATTGGCGGCCCAAGTGGAGAGTTTGAGTAAGAAGCTAGATCTTATAGCTTCGAATAGAGTTGCGGCCGTAACCAATTGCACCGGTTGTGGTGGAGGACATGCTCCCTCCGATTGCCCAATCATCATTGGTGATGTTTCTTCAGTTGAGAATGTCGACTTTGTAGGTAATGGAATGAGACCTCAAGGGAATCCACACAGCAACACCTACAATTCAGGTTGGAAGAATCATCCCAACTTTTAATGAAGTAATCAAGGACCACAGAAGACCTTGGGGCCATCGGGGTTCCAACAACAACAACAAACCCCTCAAGTGGAAAACAGAATTTCTGGCTTGGAAACCCGAATGACGGATTTGGAGAAGCACTTGGCTAGATTTGTTTAATCGGCAAATACAAGGTTTGAATAAGTCGAGGCTACACTTCGCAATCACACCGCCTCCTTGCACAACCTTGAAAATCAAGTGGGGCAAATTGCGAAATCTCTTTCCGAAAGGCTACATGGGAGTCTACCAAGCAACACGGAAACCCACCCGAGAGAACATGTGAAGGCGATCGCTTTGAGAAGCGGTCGTGAGGTTGAAGGGCGTCTTCCGAGTGAAAAGCCGAAAGAACACACACCCGAGGTCGTAGAGGTTGAGAAGGGAGCAAATAAAGAGAAAGAGGTGGCACCCCCACTTTTCAAGCCAAGAATCCATTATCCCTCTAGATTGAAGAATGACCAAGGGGATGACCAGTATAAGAAGTTCCTGAGTTTGTTCAAGCAACTCCACATCAACATTCCTTTTGTTGAGGCTTTGGCTCAAATGCCTAAGTATGCGAAGTTCCTGAAAGACCTATTGACCAACAAGAGAAAATTGGAGGAGAGTGCTTCAGTAGTGCTTAATGCTTCATGCTCGGCTGTGTTACAAAAGAACATGCCGAACAAGAAGAAAGACTCGGGAAGCTTCATTATTCCGTGTAACATTGGCAACTTAGGTGAGGAAATGGCATTGGCGGATTCAGCGGCAAGTATCAACGTCATGCCATATACTTTCTTCCAAAAGCTAGGCTTGGGTGAGCTTAGGCCTACTCGGATGACTTTACAATTGGCGGACCGAACGGTACGGCATCCGAGAGGCATCATTGAAGACATACTTGTCAAGGTGGACAAGTATATTTTTTTCTCAGTTGACTTTGTAGTGCTAGATGTTGATGAGGATGCGAGATGTACCTTTTGATACTTGGGAGACCGTTCTTGCGGACTTCCAAAGCATTGATTGACATGGACGGCGGAGAGCTCACATTGAGAGTCGGAGACGATAAACTCACTTTCACCGCTTTTGCCGAAGCTCATGCGGCATTCTCTCGATTTTTGATGACACTTTGTATTTTCTAGACACTACTCGATGAAATTGTTGATGAATATATACAGGAAATGTACAACCCGGATCCGTATGAAGGTTTGTTCGACCAAGAGGAGAGCAATGAAGAAAGTACTCGATGCTTGGTTCGACCGGAGAGGAAACATCTACCCCTGGAATCTTGAAGAAGGTGCTCCGAAAAATGAAGAGGGCTCGAAGACGCCACCGAAAATGCCCCAAGACTGTTGGAGACGTACATGAGCCAAGGGAGTTGGACGAACAATTGCTAGGTGGTCCGAAGCCCGATAGTACACCCTCTACCCTCAAGAGACTTTGCTCATCATGCTTTCAAGTTATGGGTAAGGGGCAATCTTCATTCATGAACCCCCGTGAGGTAAGAAAGATACGTCAAGCTTAGTGACGTTAAACAAGCGCTTCTTGGGAGGCAACCCAAGTGTTTACTGTTCTCGTACCTTTTAGTTTATTTTGTTTGCATGAATAAATTGTTAAGTGTTGGTGTTTCAATTTTTGAGTGCTTCTGCTGCGATTTTATTGTGGGTTTTTAAAAGAATTCATTGTATGTTTTGTTGAGAATTGGCGAAGTTTAGTCGTTTGAGTTCTATTTTGTGTTTTTATCTGGTATACCTTGCACAATAGGGCAGGCTCTGAGTGTGTAAACATGTTCAGGCTAGTTATGCAGAGCCTGCAGGTTTTTCTAAGTCATCCAGAGAAAACACACGGGCGTGTGGAAATTCCACACGCCCGTGGGTGTGTACTGTGAACTCTTCCAGAGAGGGCACAGGGGCGTGCGGCTGCCCCTGTGGGCGACCATGTGACTGGCGCACACCCGTGGGTAATTTCCACACGGGCGTGTGCCTTCCTGCAGAGTTGGGCAGATTTTCCCGAGAATACACAGGGGCGTGGACTTGCCCTCGTGGATGACCTGTGAACCACGCACGGGCGTGGGTACTTCGCATGCGCCCGTGCGAAACTCTGCAGGTTGCCCCTCCATCCCGAGAAAACACAGGGCGGCGGCCACCCCGTGAGTTGAGGGCTCGTGAATGCCCACGCGTGGGGAATTTTTCGCACGGCGTGTGGGCGACTTGATATTTTTTTCTCGGATGACCGTGGAAGCCACAGGGCGTCAAGTCGCCCATGTGGGTCTGGCGCACGGGCGTGGATAATTTCCGTACGCCCGTGTGAGATTAGTCAGAGTCAAAGGAGCGTTTTCCCGAGAAAGCACAACGACGTGTATATGCCCCTGTGGCGCTCTCGAAGTAAGGCGCACGGGCGTGGGTAATTTCCACACGCCTGTGGGGATACACAGAATTCCAAGAGACGCGATTTTCTCCTTAAAAACATTATGATCCGTCTCATTCTTCATCTCCAGTCGCCGGAAAACGGTTCCCGATTATCTTTCCAACCCTTCGTCGCTATTTGGAGGAATTTTCTTCGCTAATCTTACCGAATTTCAAACGTTTTCATATTCTTCTCTTCGGTAATCCTTTTATCCTCTTTTCTTCGCCAATTATGGTTTTTCACGGGTTGAATGCTTTTAAATGCGAGTTTTCATGCATGATGGATGTGTAGTAAGCAGTTGGAAATGATTTTACAATTGATTTGTTAAGATTTGTTGTGCACCCGTGCGGGAGTTTCACGCTCTTAAGAGCCACACGGCCGTGGGTAATATCCACAGGCCTATGGAATTCTGCAGTATATTGCTTCTGAGATTTTTTACTGTTTTCGTCTTTTGCACTCCAGCTATGGCACCTCGAGCGAAGAAGAACGAAGTTAAGCACCTCAGACTTACTTCACCCGAGTCGATACATATGGAATTCTCGAACCCCGACCATCGGGCTCGCCGAGAGACTTTCGAAAGACTCGGGTTTGGTCGGACTTGCTTTATGGATTTACAAGTGCTTTAACTGTATTCAGCAGGTGATGAGGTGATTAATGAGATTGATGAGATGTCTGGCAGGGGGAAGTCGAGAAGGCTGGCGACGCTTAGTGAACCACTTTCACCGCACACCCTTACGCTAGAGGTTTTAGCGTCCTTTGAGTTTCGATTGCTACATGGGAGAGTTGACACTACAGAGGCGATATAGTTTCGGGCATTCGGACACCCATTCTCTATGAGCGTCAACGAAGTTTTTCGATTAGGGACGGGCTCAGTACGATGTCGCTTATACAGTGCACGTGGAGTATGGTCGACTACCGATGATTTTCGATGTCAGTCACCCCATATCATGCATACAGGATTTTGTGTGGGCATGGGGAGTACGAACCGGGATTATCGAAGGCTTCTAGTTTGTCCCTGATTCGCTTACTGAGATACGTACATCACGATCATCAATGGTCCGTGATAGGTCGAGCGAGATAATACGACCGCTTTGACCGGATCGGATCCGCTTTTCTTATACTCCATGGCTCGTGAATGTACCACTTCACTTAGGGTGCATTCTAGCGGATGTTTTCATGATGACTGGTCGTTCGAGCGAGTGGGTCTACTATTTGCGGGCCCTTATATCACCAGACTCATTCTATGAATGGGTTTGGGCGATGCTCTACGTGGTGCTGAGAGGACAGTTGTGCCCATCGCTCTTACGTTCGATACGATCAGGATGATGGGGTTGGTACGGAGGTTTGGGCTGTGGGTTTATGTTTCTCACTCCGACTACACGAGACCACCGAAGCGAAGGAGATACTACGGGGGTGTCCAGCGAGACTCCTCCATCTTCCGTAACACCGGGTATTCGAGCCTATGATCGTATCGAGAGGTCGGAGACCCGATGTTAGAGAGATTCGGGACTCGAGATAGAGGAGCTCGGGCTTTGCGATCGGCTCGAGTACACGCAGTTTTTATGGCCCTGATTCGATTTCCTTCGAGATCTCCCGAGACCCGGATCTTGAGTACCTCCAAAGACCTCCATCCTCGACCCCACCACCGGAGGACCCACTATATGCTTCCACTTGAGCAGTAGCAGCGTGAGACCGAGAGCCGACTTTCGTACACTTGACCGTCCCTTTTTACTTTCATGCATTTTTACTTTATCTTATTTTTCTTGTTTTTAGACTTGTTCACTCGTAGAAAGGATTTTTTTATTCACCTGAATCCCTCGTGTGTGCGTGCGAGATGGTCTTGTCTTCTTGGAAATTGAGACTTAGTCATGGGTATGCGGCCAAGGTGCTTTGGCACTTGGCGTCATGAGCTTCACAACCCGTTGGAACACTACTCCCAATGAATTAGCTTCATCAAAGCGCAACACTAGGAGTCGGGAGTATTATTTTTGATTGCTTCTCCCACATCTATTTTTGAATGATATATTTTGAGTAAGCTTGCATGTGTACATTGAGGACAATGTACAACTTAAGTGTGGGGGGGAGTTTCATAATGCGCATATCTTTTCTATTGTTCTTGATTGATATATGCTCACATAGCCAATGGCGGTTCACCGTAGTTGCAATGATTGTATTTTTAAGTCTAGGGAGAATTGTTAACATTGAATGTTTTCATACTCTAGTTCTTGCTTGAATTTTTAGGAATTTTTGCCCGATTTACACTTAGTGCACTACTCACTCTTTGAACTCTATTGGAAACTCATGTTCGATGTTAAAGGGACTAGTTAGGTTTATTTTCTTGTGCTAAACTCAAAAAATAAAAAATAAAAAAAATAAAAAAAATAAAAAATAAAAATATTTTGAAAATGAAAAGAAGGAACAAAATAGTTTTATTATTTATTTGTGTTTGTTGGGTGGAAAGAGCTACCACCTATGAAGTATGAAGCTACTCTCACAAGTCGGATACTAGTTATGCCCTAATGAGAGAAAGAGCTATCTCATAGGATTAGTGAAAGCTACCACTCGGGTAGAAAGAGCTACCACCTCGAAAGTGTGAAAGCCACCTTAGCGGCCGCTTTGGAAAGGGCTACCTTAGAGGATGTGTGAAGCTACTACCATCTTTTAAATTTTTGTCACTTTTGTAGATAAATAAGTCCCTTGTACTTAAAACTTTGAGGAGTATACCTTGGGTTGTTTTGAGTGAGTTCACACACATACACGAAATTCGGGTTTGTTGTCCTTTTTGATTCAAGTTTTTAGCTAGAGCATTGATTTTTCGTATTTAGTGTTGAAATTTTCCTTACTTGTAGAATACTTTCTTTGTATACCTTGGTGAACCTAAGGCCAAGCACTTTCAATATTTTCTTCATCAATGCACGTATCATGTTTTAATGTTTGCTCGAGGACAAGCAAAAAGCTTAAGTGTGGAGTTTGATAGAGTGCTTGTGCGATATGAATGCGGTCGCTCATTCCCTTATGTTGAGCATACGCTTTCTCGGGTTTTTACATTAATATATGTGTTTTTATGTTACTTTTATGCAGGTAGGGTTGTGAGGCCGATTATGAAGGAAATATGCCAATGTGGATCATAATGCACCCTATTTTGGAGGAGATCTTGCTAAGGTTCAAACGCAAGACATAGGTCGGTGTGAGATGCTAGAGTGTGTGCCAACCTCCTCGTATTCGAGGTGAGCACATTCATTTGAGGGGCACAAAGGCGGTCACACTCGAACATTCTCGATTTATGCATATAAGAACAAGAGATCCACCAACGTGCACATCATTGAAGAGGTAAGTGATTCACGATGTAAAACATGTGCCCGCTTATGCTACCCCAATGAAAGTATGGAATTCGGAGTATTTCCGGCATAGCATTGTAGCAAAACA
>NW_024087270.1:0-31242 GCF_009730915.1 Dioscorea cayenensis subsp. rotundata
TAGATAAGAATAGGTACATCACACTAGTGATGTAAAACAAGCACTTCTCGGAGGCAACCCAAGTAGTTTTCTAGGGCTTTTAGTTCATTTTACACTTAGTTTTTTTGATCTTATTCATTAGTTAATAAAATATATAAAGTGGAAATCAAGTATGAAAGTATGAAGTTGGCTTATTCCCATTGAATTTTATGATGAAAAATGATTGGGGAATCTAGAACTATCAAGTAGGGAATTGTTTTTCATGTTGTTTTACTCGTGAAAAATCTTTAGTTGTTCACATAACATCACAACAAGCATGGTAAATTGGTTGTACCCATTGTGATGTTAAGGCAAAGAGATAGACTTTTCTCGAAAAATTATGAGTCTCGCAATCGGCTTACAACACCCATTGTAATGACTGCGGGTGATTTATAACGCCTGCTCCACGAGACATGCCGTGACTGGGTTTGCTCGTAGGTCCGGCATGGCTTCACCAAGCCCATTGTCCGGCTCTGCGTGAACATAACAAGCTCCTAGAATGGCAGCTAGCCAACACTTAAAAATTTTGAGCCCTTACTAGTTGACAACGGCCCCATAAAGGGCTTATAACCACTGTGGTGCCTTGAAGAGACTGAACGCATGAATAATGGGAGTTGTTAACCCCATTACGGGGGATATAGGGCCACCGATGGTTGACTCTTAGCCTTTCTCATTCAAAACTCACTTCCTCTCTCGGCCACTTCACCGTAGACCCCTTCTCCGATTTTTTCTTAGTGATTCCGATAAGCTTGGTTATGTTTCTACTCGATTTAGCACCACATCCACTCAACTCTCACCACAGAAAACTCTCTCTCCTCGGCCAATTTTCTAAGAACCCTTTCAAACCTTTTAAATCACGATTTTGTTGAGGGTTAGGTCATCTACTAGGCAACTCTTAAGTGCATAGGTCTCACCGATGAGGTACGAGGACCCGATTTCTATATAGGGCTAGAGTTGTTCTTTTGGTATTTGAGAGCCGACTTCCGGAGCCGACATTAGTAGTGATGAGTTCATTCGAGTCGGATAGGATGATCATCAACCTCAACCACCATAAGACTATCGCCTTCTAGATATTAGAGGTGGAGTACCTAATGTCGCACATGGAGTTCTCCATGGTGATGGGACTCATCGATGTGGAGCACACTTACACGTAGTCATACTCCTCGCTTATCGACTTTGCCACCAACCCCGAGCGACTGATCAAGATTTCCATTTTAGACGTGTATTCCACCAAAAAGGTATATCCTTTTGAGTTTATCTTATTGCTTTTCATGTGTATCGAGTTGTATTTTCATTTTTCATATCTTTTATAAACTTGATTTACTTTTGTTTTTTGTCGAGCTTTTCATCGAACCCCTCATGAATACATGTAGATGGTTTTGTGAGTCTTTAAATTGGGGATTAGTTATTGCCATGGTCATGTGGCATTACATATGCCCGTGTGTGCTCCACCACCCGTTGGAACTCAACTCTCAATGGATATAGCTCCATCAAATTGAACATTAGGTATTAAGGGAGTATTGTTTTGATTGCCCATTTTCACACGTGTTTGAATTGTATATTTATTGTGCTTTTCATGCATACATTGAGGCCAATGTACATCTTAAGTATGGAGGGGAGTTCGATACATACATGCTCTATACTTATGCTTTCGAAGTTCATGCTCATGTAGCCATTGGTGGTTCACCTTATTTGCAAAGGTCGTATTCTTGAGTATAGGAGATTTTCGAATGTTGAATACCATTATGCTCTAGTTTTATATGAATTTTAAGGAATTTTTTTGCCCTGATTACCTTTTTGTCTCACTACTCATTCATTAAACCTTGTGGAAACCTCAAGTTCAACACTTAGAGCACTATAGTAGTATTCTTTTAGTATAAATAGAAAAATAAAAAGAAGTTGTGTTTTGTTTGTGCAAAAACGAAAAAGAGCTACCACCTATGAAGTTTGAAGCTACTATTGTAAGTCAGATAGTAGTCATGCCCTAATGAGAGAAAGATCTATCTAATAGGATGTGTGAAAGCTACCACCCCACTAAAAAGAGCTACCACCTCGAAAAGTGTGAAAGCCACCCTTTGGCGCCACCCTAGGAAAACGCTACCTTGAGGATGTGTGAAGCTACTACCTTCTTTTTGTTTATAACAAGTCCTCTTTAATAATACCTTTGAGAAGTACATGTTGGGTTGACTTGAGTGACTTTTACACACACTTACCCAATATTTGGGGCTTTCATGTCCTTTCTCGATTTAAGTTTTTTAACTAGAGCAATAATTTCTCTTATTTGGTGTTTGAATTGTCCTTACTTCTAGAATGCCTCCTTTTGCATACTTTTGGTGAACCAAAGGGAGAGCACTTTCAATTGTTCCTCTTAAGTGCTTCAATAATTTATTTTTGCTTGAAGATAAGCACAAGCTTAAGTGTAGGGAAGTTTAATAAGTGCTTGTGATTAAGTGTTATTAAGTATATTTTTCTTACATTGAGCATTACTTTTATCAAGTTTTATGGGTCATTAGCTTGTATTTTTGTTTTTTGTACATTTAGGGTCATGGAGACAAGATATGAAGAAAAGGAAGCAAAAATTGATCATGGATGTGAATTTTTGAGGGACCCTCTTGCATCGAACAAAGGATTAAGGCACAAGTTGTGATTACATGCATGTGGGGTGTGACAACCTCCAAAAAAATGTGCAAAGTAAATTTACAAATTGGATGGGCACAAAGGCAGCCACACACACATGTGCTCCAACTTGTGTAATATTATCAAGAGCTTCATCAATGTGTTGAAAGTGAAGATGCGATATGATTTACATCATGGATGTGTGGCCAATCATGCGGCCTTGATGAAGAAGATGATTTCGACATCTGCTCACAACATGCGTAAAAATGAAGAGCTCGGATATTCATACGCCTCGTGGAATTTGCGCAGGGTCCGTGAAACCCGATTATAGCCTTTTAAATACCGCTCAAGGATTGTTTTGGGTATCATTTTCCTATCTTTTGGAGAGAGCGTAGCCAAGGCAAAGAGTAGTTTTTGCTGGAATTTTGGAGCATTTCTATTGCATTTGACTCGACTTTCTTCAAAGGAGAGTTATTGGGGAGCTTTTCGAACGACTTTGATTCGCAGAGCTAGTGCCCTAGGCTCGATGGAAGAATCTTTGGAGAAGGAGCGACTCCTCAAGACCATCACCACAAAAAGCAAGGGGTTATCTTTATAGAGTTTTTGCATTCGCTTTTGATTTCATCTTAGATTTTGTATTGCTCCATGGAGAGATAAACTCCTAATGGGTACTTGGACTTGTAAACCCTAGTCTTTGTTCCCCCGCTTTGCTCAAATCAAAATTTATCACCTTGATTGCCCAATAGGCTTTATGCTTAAACTCCACAGGTAGATGACACGACTTACCATACACCAAGTCATAGGGAGTGGTCCCTATCAGAGTTTTGTATGTTGTTCGGTGAGCCCAAAGTGTGTCATTCAAGTGTTCTAAACTCAATCCTGCTTCCCTTGTTCCACTAACTTTGTCAAAATTCTCTTAAGCTCTCTATTTGTAACTTCCACTTGACCACTAGTCTGCGGGTAGTAGGGAGTAGCGAGGCGATGATGCACTCCATAACGCTTCAATACCTTTTAAAGTTGAACATTGCAAAAATGGGTTCCTTGATCATTGATGATAATTCGTGGGGTTCCAAATCGGGTAAAGATCCTCTTCAAATATTTTCACCACAGCTCTAGCATCATTAGTAGTCAAAGCTTGAGCCTTCACCCGCTTGGAGACATAAACTCAACGACTCACCAGTAATGTATTGATTGCTATTAGATTTTGAAATGGTCCCATAGAATCAATACCCCACACATCGAATACCTCACAAAATTGCATCAGATTCTCGAGGCATTTTCATCCCCGTCGAGAAAGATTCCTTGCTCTTTTGACAACCGCTCACATCGAAGAAACGAACCGGTGCATCTTGAAACAAAGGTGGCTAATAAAATCCAAAGAATCAAGGCTTTCTCAACAATTCTACTTGAAGCATAATGCCCCCTAACCGGTCCTAATTGATAATGTGCAAGGATGTCCCAACCTTCTTCCCTTGATACACATCTCCTCGAACCACATGATCTGCACAAATGAGAAACAAGAATGGATGATCCCAAAAATAATTCTTTAAATCACTGAAAAACTTTTTCTTTTTTTGTAATGTGAGGCCCTCCTTAAGAACTTTCCTTGATAAGTAATTTACAAAATACGCAAACCATGGAGTGTCACCTGATGTCGAACTCGATCGAATACAATTGTTCTCGGAAAGAAATTGTTAATTTCTTTGTTTAATGGTTCTTGTCCTTCATAATCCTCTAATCGAGATAAATGGTCTCGCAAACCATGTGTTCGAGTTCCTCTCTTATCTTTTTATCTCCATATCAAACTCTTGCAACAGTAGAATCCAACGGATCAACCTCGGTTTAGCATCAGCCTTGTTTATGAGGTAACGGAGCGCTGAGTGATCGGTGAATACAATGACCCTAGATAAGATGAGGTATGGTCTGAACTTGTCAAAAACAAGCACCACTGCTAATAACTATTTTTGTAGTTGTATAGTTCTCTCTGAGCACTTGTGAGAGTCTTACTAGCATAGTATATCGGTTGAACTCGCTTACCCTTCCTTTGCCCCAAAAACGCTTCTAATAGTATAATCACTCGCATCGCATATGAGCTCGAACGGTTCATTCCAATCCAGCAGTGATCAAAAATCGGTGCTCGCACTAATCTCTCTTTCAACAAATCAAAAGCAACCAAACAATCATTTTCGAAATCAAAGGGAGCATCCTTTTCAAGAAGTTTTATCACAGCTTGAGTGATTTTTGGAGAAATCCCGATAAACCCTCTTGTTGAAACTCCCCTACGCCTCAAGAAACTATGAACTCCCTCTCACATTTGTAGGTGGAGGGAGTTTTTTTCTATGACTTCAATCTTCACCTTGTCTATCTCCATCCCCAATTGGGATATCTTATGCCCAAGGACAATGCCTTCTTAGACCATAAAGTGGCACTTTTTCCTAATTAAGAACAAGATTTGTCTCCTCACATCTCACCAACACTCTCTCCAAATTTCTTAAATAAATTGTCGAAGGAATCTCCAAACACCGAGAAATCATACATGAACATCGCTATAATGCCCTCTAGGAGATCATCAAAGATAGCGGTCATGCAACATTAGAATGTTGCCGTGCATTGTACAACCCAAATGGAATTTCTTTCTATAAGCAAAAAGCACCATGAGGGGCTGATAAGTGCTTGTGCGATATGAATGCTGAAGCGCTCTTTTCCTTATGTTGAGCATTACTTTTCTCGGTTTTACACTAATATGTGTTTTTTTATGTTACTTTTTATGCAGGGTTGGGTTGTGAAACCAATTATGAAGGAAAGAAGCCAATGTGGATCACAATGCACCGATTTTGGAGGAAATCTTGCTAAAGTTCAAACGCGAAGATATGAGTCAGGTGCAAGATGCTAGAGTGTGTACCAACCTCCCCCGTATTTGAGTTAGCACAACCATTTGGAGGGGCACAAGGGCAGTCACACTCAAGCATTCCAACTTATGCACATAGAACAAGATCTCCATCAACTTATCGGTCATTGAAGAAGAAAAGCGATCCACGGCGTAAACGTGTGCCCGTTTATGTTACTTGGATGAAAAGTGGATTCGGGAGTATTTTTGGCAAAAGTAATCAGTAGCAATCATCGTAGCGAGCCATCGCTCACGACCAAACTGAGAAAACGTAGAATTCAGAGAATCTACACGGGTGTGTGGAAATTATACACGCCCGTGTGGAAATTCCACATCGGCGTGTGTAAAATCCACAGGCCCGTGTGGTCGCCCGATTCCAGCCCTATTTAAAGGCGATTCAGCCCCGATTTCAAACGCATTCTTTTCTCCATCTTTTCCCCAACTTGAGAGAGGGTTTCGGCTAGGGTTTTTTGAGGGTATTGGCTAAGGTTTTTGGAGAGGTTCTACGGCTCCGACATCGTCATTCCTTAGGAAGAAGGTTGGTAGGGAGCCTGCCGTCGAGGCGTATCCTATACCGTGAGGGAATCCTTGGACCACGAGTAGAGGACTTTCCACAAGACCACTCGACTACGACCATCGAGGGTGTTTCTCTATGGATTCATTGCTTTTTACATTCTATCTCTTTGATTGTACTTAGCTCCATGGAGAGCTAAACCCCTAATGGGTACTTGTGTATTTGTGAACCCTAGGATGTATTTGTTTCATTGAATCTCTTTCTTATGCTTTCAATTAATTGATGTTTATTGTGAGTTCCAACCTTAAATGCTTGATTGTATGAACATTTCCCCTAGAGTGACACCGGGCCCGAGAGTTCTTGTTGGTAACCTTGTGAGTGAGTGACACACCACGAGCGTTAGACAAAGCTAGGTTGGAGAGGGTTGAGAGGGTGAGTCGAGAGGCACAGAGCGTCCCCTTTCCCTCCTCGACGTGATAGATTCTACCTCCGCTCCTCGAGTTCTTTGCGCCATAATAGAGTGAATGGTCTAAGGGATGACCCTCCCTGGGGCTTAGTTGCAGCGTGCAACGAGTGAAGCGTTGAGGTGATCTTAGTATCTATGGCTTAATCGTGGTTAGGGGACCTTCCGCCTGAACCAAAGGGTTAGGTCTATAATTAGGAAGAGATTTATCACTTGGAATCCCTAGATCTCTTTGCAACTCTATTTGAGTGCGAGGTTAAGAGGTTATCTAATCTCCTCCCGGGACATGTATAGAGTTAGGCATAGTTGACCTTAGATTTGGGACTATGTAATTAAGGATTTCCACGACTCACCATTGCATCGATTAGGAATCATAATAGAGGGTTCTTGCACTTGAAGCAATTATCCTAGGCGGAGCATTATCCGAGTACCCCATCTTTATCGATTGCCTTACCTCCTCCTTTACTCGTGCTCTCTTACTTGTTGCTTTTACTTTTGAAAATTAAATCATTGTCACACTTATCACTATTGATATTTCACATAGGTAAGAAGCGGATTAAGTGTTTTTATTCCCTACTCCCTGTGGATTCGATACCCGCTCATCCGGGATTATTACTTTGACAAACCCGTGCACTTGCGGGATATACGCAAGGGGACCTTGTTAGGGGCAAGTAAATATTGCCTTTTCTTGATCTTCCGGGGCTATAGGAATCTGAAAATATCCTAACATACCACCGAGGAAGTAATAGAACTGATGCCCAGCCAGTCGTTCCAATATCTGATCAATAAACGGCAATGGAAAATAATCCTTTCTAGTTGCATCATTTAACCTCCTATAATCAGTGCATACACGCATCCTATGACTGTTCTGATCAGAATTAACTCATTCTTTTTGTTTCTCACCACTATTATTCCTCCTTTTTTTCTGCACTACTTGAGTTGGGCTCACCCAAGCACTATCGAAGATGGGATATATATTTCCTGCATCCAACAATTTCACCATCTCTGCTTTAACAACTTCCTTTATGTTCGGATTTAATCTTCTTTGAGGTTGGATTGCAGACTTGTAGTTGTTCTCCATTAGGATTTTATGAGTGTAGAAAGAAGGATTGATTCCCTTTATGTCGAAATCTTCTAAGAAATGGCGATTTATGTCTCTTCAACATGTCCACTAGCTTGTCCTTCCGAGATGTAGTGAGGTTCAAGCTACAATGACAGTGGAGCTTTGATCCTTTCACCAAAAAGCATATTCCAAGTGTGAAGGCAAAACTTTGAGATCTAACTAGGATGGTTCTTCAATGTATGGTAGCAACCTGCCCTCCTTTATTCTGTCAATCTCCTTGAACTATGCTGATTCCTGTTCAATGGTATCCTCTGGGTTATCTTCAAATGCTCGTTGATTTGCATTATCTTCAATGATTTTTCACATTTTTCTATCTCACAAACTTCCCCGATCCATGCTAGAAACTTCCAATAAAAATTTCATGCCTCGTTCCTCGCCAAAGTGAGTCAAACCGAACAAGGGTTCTCGTCTGCACTTTTCTTCCGTAAGGCCACTCATCGATGATCATGTTGACTTCTCAAACCGATCCAACACATCGACTAATTCTATAATTGCATTTCTCGAACATCATTAGTGTAATCAATAACCAATTCTGCTACAGTAAAACCAAACAGAGGTTGCTCTTGAATGAAACAACATGAAGTGGATTGTATTGCAAACAACTACATCTTCTGTTCTATGTCTCCAACCATTTCCATAATTGTATCAAATAATTCGGTTGTGTTGATCATCTTTTCTGCAATCAAAGTGAACAAGTATTGCTATCTAACTATAGTGGAAACCAAGTTATGATTTGAATAAAAATATCAATGCAAATGAAAATAAAGAAAAGAAGAAAGAGACACAATAGGGATAAGGAGAGATAATCGATATGAAGATGGGGTACCTGGACATTGCTCACCCTAGGACTATTGTTTCAAGTGCAAGACTAATTATTATGCCTCCTAATTGAAGTTTAATAAGTCATGGAAATCCTAAGACACACGGTCCCAAACCTAAGGTCAACCATAACTAACCCTCACACTATGCCCCGGTGGAAAGGGATACTTTTGACGCCTCACTATGTGTGGGGACGCTAACACGTCCGTATATGCGTGTAAACCGCAAGTGCACGGGTGTCGAAGTAATAATCCCAGATGAGTGGGTATCGTATCCACAGAGAGTAGGGAATAAAGACACTTAAGTTGTTTCTTAACTAATATGGAAGATGAATAGTGATATGTGTGACAAGATTCAATTCTCAAAAGTAAAAACAACAAGAAAGAGAGTACAAGTAAAGGAGAAGCTAAGGCAATCGATAAATATGGGGTACCCGGATATTGTTCTGCCTAGGACAATCGTTTCAAGTGCAAGAAACATCTATTATGCTTCCTAATTAATGCAATAGTGAGTCATGGAAATCCTTAATAGCATAGTCCTAAATCTAAGGTCAACCATGCCTAACTCTATACAAGTCCCGGAGGAGAAATCGAATAATCTCAACACCTCACACTCGTATAGAATTGCAATGAGCTCTAGGGATTCCAAATGATTAACCCTATTCCTATGTATAGACCTCACCCTTTGGTCCAGGTGAAAGATCCCTACCCACAATTAAGACCTAGATGCTAAAATCACTTCAACGCTTCACTCCGTTGCACTCACAACTAAGCCCCAGCGGAAGGTCATCCCTTAGCCCATTCACTCTACTATGGCCGCAAAGAACTCTTGGAATGTGGAGTTAGGATAGATCACACCGGAGGGGAAAGGGGACACTCCACTACCTCGCGACTCACCCTCTTAACCCTCTCCAATCTACCTTTGTCTAACTCTCATGGTGTGTCACTCACTCACAAGAGTTACCAAGAAGAACTCTCAATCCTAGTGTCACTCTAGGGGAGTATTCATACAATCAAGCATACAAGATTGGAACTCATAATAAACATCAATTAATTGAAAGCATAATAAAGAGATTCAATTAAACGAATACATCCTAGGGTTCACAAATACCCAACTACCCACTAGGGGTTTAGCTCTCCATTGAGCTAGATACAATCAATAAAATCGAATGTAAAAACAAAGCATCCATAGAAAAACCCCTCGTTAGTCATGGCGATGGTCTTGTGGAGAGTCCTCTACTCGTCGCAAGGGTCCCTTTGTTAGGCCTAGGATACACCTCGCCGAATCGGTGCCGACGAAAGCTCTCCCACCAACCTTCTTCCAAACGGCGCGTGATGTCTGAGCCATAGAACCTCTCCAAAGCCCTAGCCAATACCTCTCAAAACCTTAGCCGCAGCCCTCTCTCAAGTTGGGGAAAAGATGGAGAAAAAATGCTGAAATCGGGGCTGAAATCGGCTTTTAAAGGGCTGGAATCAGGATTCCACACGCCCATGTGAGCACCCCTGTAGATTTTTCACACGGGCGTGTGAAATTTCCACATGCCCGTGTGGATTCTCTGTTTTTCTGTTTTCTCGGCCGGCTGTGAACAGTGCTGGTATAGTATTGTTGCTGCAATTTTTGCTACAGTACTGGCCCGAAATACTCCCGAATCCATGCTTTCATCGAGGTAACACAAACGGGCACACGTTTACGTTGTGGATCACTTTGCTTCTTCAATAACGGACATGTTGGTGGAGATCTTGTTCTATATGCACAAGTTGGAATGCTTGAATGTGACTGCCCTTATGCCCCTTCAAATAGTTGTGCTAACTCGAATACGAGGAGGTTGGCACACATTCCCGCATCTCGAACCCGACCTATGTCTTCGTGTTTGAACCTTAACAAGATTTCCTCCAAATTGGTGCATTACGACCCACATTGGCTTCTTTCTCTCATATTCGGCCTCACAACCCTACCTGCATGAAAGTAACATAAATACACACATATTAGCGTTAAAACCCGAGAAAAGTAATGCTCAACATAAGAAAAGAACACTTCATATTCTTATCGCACAAACACTTATCAGATACATAAAACTCTAGGGACTCCAAGTGATAAACCTTATTCCTTAGTATAGATCTAACCCTTTGATCCAGGCAAAAGACCCCTAGTTACAATTAAGCCCCAGCACTAAGGATTACTTCAACACTTCACTCTGTTGCTTGTGCAACTAAGCCCCAGTGGAGTTTATCTCTTAGCATTTCACTATATCATGACCGCAAAGAACTCTTGCAACATGGAGGTTGGATAAATCACATTAGAAGGGAAAAGAGGACGATCTGCTACCTCTCTACTCACCCTCTCGACCCTCTCCAACCTTGGTTTGTCTAATCCTAATGGAGTGTCACTCTCCACAAGGATTACCAAGATAGATTCTCAACCCTAGTGTCACTCTAATGGGAAATCAATACAACAAGAATTCAAGGTTGAAACTCAATTAAAACATCAATTGCGAAAGCAAAACAAGAGTCAATGAAACAATATCATACTAGAGTTTACAAGTCCAAGCACCCACTAGGGATTTAGCTCTCCATGGAGCAATACATAATCAACAATGAAATCAAAAGTAAAAGCATGCAATCCATAGATAAAACCCCCTTGTAGTCCGTATTATAGTTCTGTGGAGCCGCCTCATCTTCTAGAAAGTTTCCCTTGTCAAGCCTAGGGCACACCTCGTCGAAGGCCATAGAACCACTCCAAAAAAACCTAGGCAAAGCCTCTCCAAACCCCTAGCCATGAGCATCTCCAAAGATGGGCAAAAAGATGGGGAAAAAGATTAATAAAATGTCCCCCAAAATGTGGTATTTATAGAGGTCGGAATCGGGCATCCACACGGGTGTGTGAATTTTTCCACACAGCCGTGTGAATTTCCAGAACTTGTTTCCTGCGAATTGTGAACAGTAAGTGCTACATCAATTTTGCTACAGTGATTTTCCACAGTAACCTCTACAGTGCTTCGCCAAAATGCTTCCGATTCCACTCTTTTCATCCAGGCCACATGAATGGGCACACATTCATGCGATAGATCACGTCATGTCTTCATTGAAACCACATTGCTGAAAATTTTACTAGTATTGCACAATTCAAAACACATGAGTGTGGCTGCCTTTGTGCCCCTCCACTTTGTGTATTCGCTTGAGGCACAATGGAAGTTGGCACACACCCGCATATCTTTGAGCATGACTTATGTCTTCTTATTTGTTCAATCCAATAACTTCATCAACAAATGCATCCATGATCTACTTTTGATTCCTTTCTTCCAACAATATCTCCACAATCCTAAATGTATAAAAGAACAAAAATACACAAGAATCAGCGATAAAATCTGATAAAAGTTATGCTCAATGTAAGAAGATAATACTTCATATTACTTATACACAAACACTTATCATTGACCATTCATAAATATGAGTATTTCTGAGAAGCTCTCAGGGTGAGAGAATTTTAAGCAAGGAAGTATGTTAAGGAAGTTTAGCTACTGCTCAGAACCAGAGAAGCTAAGAAAGCACTGACTATTGACATAGTTAGGCTACTGTGTATGTGTATAGCTGAGGATGGCTCTTATTGGATGGAACATATGGACAGACTACAAGCTTATTGGATGTTTACTTTATTGTTTCTACTTTATGTTTATTTGCTATTGTTTAGCTGTCAAACTTTTTTTTTGCCTTTAAATTATGTTGACTTTGTAGTGTTTTAGTATGCTCAATAGATTAACAGCTTCAGTGAATTCTTCATCCAAAGAGAGAAACTATGTTAGTGTGTGAGTTAATATATTTATTTCTCCTTCTCATCAACAATGGTGGGTTGTTTTTTGACCGATAGATCTATTAATTTCAATGCGATGAAGTCTACCTTGGCCAATATTTGGAGACCTCTCAAGGAGGTGCGCATCTCCTTGATCAACCCTAATATATTCTTATTTAAGTTCTTCCATGAGTTTGATTTTGAGTGCATCTCCAATTTGGCCCCTTGGATGTTTGATGGGAAAATTTTGTTTGGGAGTTGTTACAAGATTAGGAGGTTCTGACTTATATTGCATTGAATCTAGAGGCCTTTTGGATTTATATATCCAACCTTTTGTTTGCTTTTCTGTTAGAAACAGTGTTTATTCAAACTCTTTGGGTTGGGTTTTGTGTTACGACGAGGATGTGGACCGTGTTTGTGTGGAGTTTGATGTTACTATTTATTTAAAATAGAGGATCATGCCTCAAATTACCTAGTAGAGATTGTATGCTGATGATGTTGTAGTATGAGTGGCTACCCCAGCTTTGCTTCATCTATGGTATTATTGGACACATGAAGATTGGGTGTCATGTATACTTTCACCTTCAAGATAAGTCTGTGCCTAAGCCATATTCGGCGGCACTACATGTTTCTGATCGACCTCAATTGTTGTCGGCGTTCGAAAGCCTGTGGCTATGTGATAATCTTGATGATTCAAAATTCAAAGTTGATGCTATCCCATCCCTCATGCGTAGAATATGGAAAATCCATTTAATGAAGCATTGTAGAGTTGTGTAGCTAATTAGCATGCAAGCCTATCCTCATGTGTTGTACATCCTATGGGATTGGTAAATCTTGTAAATGAAATGGCACAATCTAGTGGACCTTCCTTTTATACGGTGATGATTTCTTCTTCCACGAATCTCATATCAAGATTAGATCTTGTTGTTTCCAACACAGAACCATGATGTTATGAGGTTATACCTAATGATTAACACCAGTTTTATATGGTCTATGATTCAAGAATTCTTGATGAACTATTTCATTCATCCTTTTTTGTAATAATTTTTGAGGTGGGACTTGGTTCTTAGGATCACTAGGCATCATGAATGTGTTGAGCTGGAACTGTAAAGGTTTGGGCAACTCTCACACAGTTCATGAATTAAAAGATCTCTTATCCTCACATAAGCCCAGCTGTGTTTTCTTATTAGAAGTTCTAGTTGCTAGTTTTAAAGTTGAATGAGTAAAAAACCCACTTGGGTTTCCATTTTTTATGTTGATAATATTAATAATGGGGTGGCTTGGCTTTGTTATGGAAGGATTTAATGGAGGTGCAATTGTGGAGCTTCTTCCATTTTCATATTGAAACACATATTTGTCTTGTACAACAAGCTTGATGGTTGTTCACTAAATTTTATGCTCATCCTCCTAATAGGGCACGCCATCAGGAGTCCAGGCAATTGCTTCGGTAGTTATTGGTATATTCTAGTGTTCCATAGTTAAGCATGGGTGATTTCAATGAGCTGTTGTTATTGTAAGATAAGTGAAGTAGTGGTGCATATCCCTCTATCTTTGATAAATAACTTTGAGTGTTCCTTGGTAGAGCTAGCACTTTGGAGGGGTGCTTAGAAACTTTATCATCTCAAAAACAACATTGTAGTAGAGATCAAACACTCAAACTTCATAAATCTTACATGAAAATTACATAAAGTTCAGTAAAAACAACAAAACTCTCACACTCTATTTCAGTATTTTCAGACTTACTTAAAACTAGAACAAATCCAAGCTTAGTCACTATACACGTGGCTTGCCCTAACAAACTCAACCACTTAAGCGTCCACCCAATTAAGCTACCTCAAACTTACTCTTATCTGCTTATGATAAAATTTGGACCATCCATCAAGCTTCTAATTCATTCCAGCTCTCTTGCCTAGAACTTGAACCAAAGTCGATGATGCTCACATCTCCACCATTTATCCACTTTCCCTCTGATATTACAACAAACATAATAGACATTTAAACACTTGAAATTCCTCTTCTACCCTTGACTGTATAAACTCAGCCTAGCAAATCATATTTCTTTCTTCAGAGCAACTGAGATCTCTAACACCAAACCAATTTCCCAATCTGCAATCCCTCTTCATTTCAAACACTCTAATGACTCCCCCTTGATTGAAAATCACATACCCCTTCTCTAAATTGCATTTGTTTCTTTGTATCCAAACTCTTTGTCAACACATCTACCAATTGTTCTTTAGATTTACAAAACTCAAGTTGAATTTCATTTTCTGCAACTAATTCCTGAATGTAATGATATTTCACATCAATATGTTTATTTTTGCCATGAATTCTTTGGATTCCTTGCTATGACTATCGCGAGGATCTGTTATCACGATGGATTGGAATTGCTTCTATTTGATTCACACCACAATCACTCAACAATTTCTTGATCCACACTCCTAGACAACAAAAGTGAACATGAGAGCCATATACTCAGCTTCAGTTGATGAAAGAGCTACAACCTCCTATTCTATGACACCTAAGAGATTGCACTTGTGCTATATATAAATACTATCCCAGATGTACTTTTGCTATCCTTTAAATGACCATCCCAATCACTATCAGAATAGCCAATCAGAGAACAATCAATATTTCATTTAAATAGAATTCCATAGTTTAGAGTCCTAGCAAGATACCTCAGTATGTGCTTAGGCGCTCCAAAGGCTATCTTGGTCGGCTTTTGCATAAACGTCTGTGAGAAAGCTTATAGGAAAAAGAAATATCTAGCGGTATGAGTAACATACATCAACTTTCCTATCGGGTCTCCGATAACTAGTAATACCTTCTACCAATTCTCGATCACCATGAATCAGTTTATAATCTGAATTGAGAGGAGTTAGTGCAGCTTTACATTCTATATATTATAGGAGTTTAAAAGTTCTTTAATATATTTTCTCTGGCAAATATGAATGCCCTGCTAATCTTGCTTCACTTCAAGTCCCAAAAAATAAGACATTAGGCCCAAATCACTCATTTCAAACATCTTCATCATGTTCTGATTAAATTCTACCATCATAACCTTAGAAGACCCCATACAAATGACATCATCCACATAAATACAAACAATATAAAGTGTGCTCATTCTTACTTCTTTGAAAGCCTTGTTTATTAAAATATGTGTCAATCTTCCCATACTAGGCTCTAGGTTCTTGTTTCAGGCAAAACAAAGCCTTATACAGTCTATAAACCAGATGTTCACTTCCATAGACTTTATATCCTTTAGGTTGCTCAACAAAAACCTCTTCATTCAACTCTCCATTTAGAAAAGATGACTTTGCATTCAACTGATACACAAGCCAATTCTTTTGAGCTGCTAATGCTAGCAACAATCTTACTGTTTCCATTCATGCTACTGGAGAAAAATTTCAGCATAATCAACCCCATATTCCTTCATATAACCTTTAGCAACTAACCTGGCTTTATACTTTTGGATTACCCATCTAATTTGTATTTAGTTCTATATACCGACTTTACTCCAATAGCATTAATTTTAGTAGGGAGCTCACATAGAGTCCAGGTTTTTTTCTATCTATAGCTTTAATTTCATCATTCATAGCTTCTCTCCATTCACTGTATTTTATAGTTTCCTCATATGTACTTGGATCAGTAACAACTAAGGCAAAAGAACAGCCTTCGTAAATCTCCCTCAAGGTTCTTACCTTCTGTGTAGGTAAGGTATCAACACTTGAATCACTCATAGGCTCAATGTGCATATTGGGAGAATTGTTACTACTACTACTTCCAGCCTCTACAACTGAATTCTCTGACAGGCCATTTCCAGAAATGTCTGTGGAACCAACAGTTGCTTTCACTTCCTGCATAACAAATTTCCTAGTTGCAGGCTTCATTTTATTCCATTGCCAATATTCATTCTCAAAAAATTTCATATCCCTACTGATTACAATCTTCCCAAAATATGGCACATAAACTCTGTATGTGATAGGGACGCAAGTGTACTTGCCGATCGTGTAATAAAATGTGCGTAAATGTAGAGTGTTGGTCCGCAGGGAAGAAAGTGAGTACTAGTAACTCTAGATCTAAAAAATATCCTAAATAGTGAAGTGCTTGTGTGTGAACAAGAGAAAGCAAAACAACAAAAAAATACGAGAAATTGCATGCGGAAATCAAGGAAGAAAGCAATGCCACAGCAAAGCATCCCTCTAGGGTTATTGAGTATAGGACAATGGTTGTCTAAACATGCAATCCTATACGAGCAGAGATTTCTCGAATTATACTAAACCACGATTTCTCGAGTGAAGAGCAATCGAATAAATGCGAGGCTGTACTGGGATATTCACACAATCGTGTTAACACTCTATGAAACCTCATTGTGAGCTAATTACAATCTCTTAAGTAGATAATCTCCCCCAAAGAGAGAGAGAGAGAGAGAGAGAGAGAGAGAGAGAGATTGCTCCTAGTCCAAATATAGAGCAGAAATGTGATTTCTCTTAAAATCAACTCTACATGATTGATAAGTGCTTGTGCGATACGAATGTGAAGCGTTCATTCCTTATGTTGAGCATTACTTTTCTCGGGTTTTTACACTAATATGTGTGTTTTTATGTTACTTTTATGCAGGTAGGGTTGTGAGGCCGAGTATGAAGGAAATAGGCCAATGTAAATCATAATGCACCAATTTTGGAGGAAATCTTGCTAAGGTTCAAAGCGAAGACATAGGTCGGGATGTGAGATGCTGGAGTGTGTGCCAACCTCCTCTTATTCAAGTGGGCACATCCATGCGGAGGGCACAAAAGGCGGTCAAATTCGAGCATTCCGACTTATGCACATAGAACAAGAGCTCCACCAGCGTGTACACCATTGAAAAAGCAAGTGATCCACGGCGTGAGCGTGTGTCCATTGCGTTACCCCGATGAAAGTATGGAATTGGGAAGCTATTTAGGTCGAATACTATAGCGAACAGCTTTGTAGCAACATTGTAGCATATCATTTGTAGCGACTCGCTCACGACTGCCTAGAAACCCGGAGAAGCGAGAGAATCCACACGGGCATGTGAAAATTATCCACGCCCGTGTGAAAAATTCACGCAGACGCGTGGAGCATCCGCGGCCCGTGTAGTCGCCCGATTCTAGCCCTATTTAAAAGCCGATTTAGCCCCGATTTTTGGTATTCTTTTTCTCCATCTTTTCCCCAACTTGAGAGAGGGCTTGGCTAGGGTTTCGAGGTGTATTGGCCAAGGTTTTGGAGAGGTTCTACGGCTCCGACATCGATATTTCTTAGGAAGAAGGTTGGTAGGAGAGCTTCCGTCAAGGCGTACCCTATACTCGGGACGAGGGAATCCTTGGACGACAGTAGAGGACTTTCCACAAGACCATCGACACGACTATCGGGGGTTTCTTTATGGATTCATTGCTTTTTACATTCTATTTCTTTTGATTGTACTTAGCTCCATGGAGAGCTAAACCCCTAGTGGGTACTCGAGTATTGTGAACCCTAGGATGTATTTGTTTCTTTGAACTTGTTTATTATGCTTTCAATAAATTGATGTTTATTGTGAGTTCCAACCTCGAATGCTTGATTGTATGAACATTTCCCCTAGAGTGACACTAGGGGTGAGAGTTCTTGTTGGTAACCTTGTGAGTGAGTGACACACCACGAGCGTTAGACAAAGCTAGGTTGGAGAGGGTTGAGAGGGTGAGTCGAGAGGTACAGGAGCGTCCCCTTTCCCCTCCGGCGTGATAGATTCTACCTCCGTTCCTCGAGTTCTTTGCGGCCATAATAGAGTGAATGGTCTAAGGGATGAACTTCCGCTGGGGCTTAGTTGCGCGTGCAACGGAGTGAAGCGTTGAGGTGATCTTAGTATCTAGGGCTCAATTGTGGTTAAGGACCTTCCACCTGGACCAAAGGGTTAGGTCTATAATTAGTAAGAGATTTATCGCTTGGAATCCCTAGAGCTCATTGCAACTCTATGCGAGTGCGAGGTGTTGAGATTGTTCGATTTATCCTCCGGGACATGTATAGAGTTAGGTATAGTTGACCTTAGATTTGGGACTATGTAATTAAGGATTTCCATGACTCACCATTGCATTAATTAGGAAGCATAATAGAGGGTTCTTGCACTTGAAACAATTATCCTAGGTGGAGCATTATCCGGGTACCCTATCTTTATCGATTGCCTTACCCCCTTCTTTACTTTTGCTCTCTTACTTGTTGCTTTTACTGTTGAGAATTGAATCATTGTCACACTCATTATCATTGATCTTTTACATAGCTAAGAATCGAATTAAGTATTTTTATTCCCTATTCCCTGTGGATTCGATACCCGCTCACCCGGGATTATTACTTCGACAAACCCGTGCACTTGCGGGATATACGCAAGGGGACCTTGTCAATGATTGTAACGAGCACAGAGATTGCCAACAACTCAATTGGGAGAATCGAGGGAGATCGAGTCTCCAAAGTACCCTATACTTACGCTTACTTCACAATTCCCTCTAATTAAGGCATGTCTATGCTAGGTGGGTATTTCTACTCGTCACATAGCACATCAAACATGATAGCTAGGGCTTTTGCCTCATTAGGAACCAAGCATTCAAACATGCAGTTAGATTCAAATACATATGATTGCAAATAGGAAATCAATTAAAGCATCAAAGATCTAACAACCAAAGTCAAATAAATAAACCCTATAGTTTAACTATGCCCAAACATCTACAAATTAGCCCTCCATTAATGGAGGGTAAGAATTCAAGATATAAAGAATAGAGGAATACATGAGATACGTAAAACCCCCCTTTTTAATCACAGAAGAAACTTCCAAGCATGCCGTCAAAACGAGCTTGATGGCTACGATCTTCAATCCCCTTGAATGTAGGAGCAAATTGATAAGTGTCTAAATGTACATGTTTCTATATATGTATTTGTCACTTCTAGCATGTATTTTTACTAGAATTGATGCCCGTTTTGTGCTTAATCGTGTATTATTTGCTTTGCAGAGCATGGGAACGCCATGGAGGACATGAAGATATAATTTGGGCGAAAAGGAGAACAAAACCAGGTCGCAGTACAGTAGCGTATTCCCTGTAGCAAAAGACTATAGATAGAGTATTGTAGCAGTGGTGCTGCAGAACCGATACTGTAATAAAATCACTGTAGCACCTGGACAGTTTTCAAGACATAATTCGAATCATGGCATACGGCATCAATGCTGCCCGGTATAGAGCCCGGGATGATCACTGTAGCACAAAGAAAGTTAATTGATTGAAGGCATACTGGCTCAATGAGGTGCTCATTGAGCCATTATGGATACTATTTGGAGTGCATATGAGGGAGTTTTTATTGCCCCGAGCGATTGTCGATGAGGGAGCTCAATGAGGGTCCTCATTGAGCCCGATGATACCACCTCGGGATTGATGGATCTTGGAGTAAGGAAGAGGAATAAAAAGAGTGTTTTTGGGGGAGAGAGGAGGATTTTTTGGGAGAGACTTAGAGGGTTCTTGGCAGCCACCACTTGGGAGAGAGGAGAGAAAAGCGAAGACATCATATTCTTGGGAGATTTAGCTTGAAGCTTGGGAAGATCAAGGGCTTGAACTTCAAGGGAAGCTTCATCATCAACGGAGGAGAAGCATTCGGCACCTTTAGGGCTAGAAGAAGCGTCATTCGGCCGACATTCTCCTTCCTCTTCATCATTCGGACTAGGGAAAGTGCCATTTTATGCATTTACGTCTTGCTTTTTGTTGTGTTTGAGACATTTATTTGTATGATGGCACATTAGACCCCCAAGGCCACCGGATGTATTTGAACCTTGGGGGGTTCATCATGTATTTTGGATGCTTCACTTTTATTTGGAATGCATTGGTGTGATTTGTAGTTTAGCTCATGTTGCTTCATGCCTAGAACTATAATATGGAGAAATCCTTAGTTCTTATTTGAGTTGTATACGTAGACGTGACCTACTCACGTGTACTAGATCATCATTGAGCTAAAAGTGGAGATCCTTGACCAACATGCCGAGAAATTGGATGTAGGTTGCCCCTCCGAACCATAAGAATGAACTTAGGTTAAGTGCATCTTTATTTCGCGATCTCCATGTGCTTAATGCAATCATAGGAATATGACTAAGGAGAAATCCTTGTCATCATTTGTATGGGATTAGGGTTTGACTACCGAGAAATCGGGGTTGAACTATTGTTGAGGTCCGTCGGCCTAAATCACCCATGTCATCTATTCTTATGCATCCATACATCATGATGAATCCCTCTTGGGAATCCTCATCCCTAGGCCTGTTCTTATCATTATTGTTCTTGTGATTTTCTTGCTTATTGTGGGGCTGCTATACTTGTATTCTTAATTACGTTATTGCACGTACTAGAGTAAGAACATGTTTGAGTTGTAAGGTTAGAAAATAAGTGATGGAGGAGTAATAGGAGCTCCTTAGCCCCGTGGAATTCTACGACCCCTGTGTCACTCACAGGGTATTACTTGGCGATCCCGTAAACTTGCAGGAACACAATCACAAATCCTTCTCCAAATCGCCCTTAGAGTGCTGGAGATTCAGCCATTTTCTTCCTCAACCTCTCATCCAAGAGTCACCCCCAAAAGAATAAAAAGATAGAATAGAGAATGCCCTAGAAATCCTCATAAGTTCTATTTATACCCGACTTCTTATGGGCTACATACGGACATAAGGACTAGGCCGTAAGGGAGTTGGAGAAAGTTGTCTTGAGCCTTACGGAAACGCTTACAGTCGTAAGCCCCATCTGTAAGGTCTTTTGATTTTGTTATGGTCCAGCTTACGGTTGTAAGTGCTGGATCGTAAGCTTCACTGTTCTGCTTCTTGTGACTGCCATTACGAGCGTCAGCTGTAGTTTAAGCTCCTTTGGATAGTCCTTACAGGCATCCTTATGATCGTAAGCTTTACCTGAAAGGTCCTCTAAATTGGTTCTGAATCCCCCTTAGGGTATAAGCATACCCGTAAGGTTTTCTGGAATAGACTTACGACTGTAAGGACGACCGTAAGATGCCTTTAAGCCACCCAATTTTCCTTGTTCTTGTTCTAATGATGTCGAGAGAGCTCTAAACTCATCTTTTTGGGTCTACAATGCTTCCTTTGGCTCTCCCTCGTCTTTAAGAACTGCCCTAAGCCTGTTAATACAAAACACACAATATTTAGCATCGAATTCCATATTATGGTTCTAATACATGCCAATTGAGTGTGCAAATTTATATGAAATATATGAACATTGTACACTCATAAGTATGTTTTAGCATTAGTATAATAGCCAACAAAAATTCCTTTGAGAGCCCTCCTGTCCAATTTCTGCAAAGTCTATGTAGGCAAATTTGTATAAGCAACACAACCAAACACTTTTAAATGAGTTACTCTAGGTTTAACTCCATACTAGGCTTCATGAGGGGTTTTATTATTAACATCATGTGTAGGAGAAATATTAGAAAGATACACTGCAGTCACAAGTGCTTCTGCCCAAAAACTGTATTGGGTAATTTAGTTGAATTCAACACGCTTCTAGCTCCTTTAATAAGAGTTCTATTCTTCCTCTCAGTAACTCCATTTTGCTGAGGGGTATAGGAGGCAGTAATCTCATGCTTAATGCCATGATGTGAGCAAAACATATCAAATTCTCTTGAAACAAATTCTCCCCCTCTATCTATTCTTATAATTTTCAATTTCTGACATGTTTGCCTTTTAACAAAGGCCAGGAATTTTTGAAAACAAGAGAAAGTTTCATGCTTGAATTTGAGTAAATACACCCAACTCATTCTAGTACAGTCATCAATAAACAATAATAAATACCTTCTGCCACCATGAGATTCAACTTGCATTGCCCACAAACATCTGCATGAACAAGATGTAACCTTTGCCTTGATGATCTCCAAGATCTTTCAACTGGAAATGCCAATCATGCTTGCTTTCCATAAACACAATCTTCACACAAACTTATCTTTTTCACACTTGGTAAACCCACAACTAGTTCTTGTTGATTTAAATACTACAATCCCTGGAAATTTAAATATCCAAACCTTTTGTGCTACAATAAAGAAATATCCTCACCTTTTATAACCACATTTACCTGATCCAAACTTGAGAATTCCATAGAATATAAGTTGTTATTATTTTTCTGAATCACCAAAAACTGATCTCTTATATTTTCCTAAAAAATTCTGCAAACATTTTTACTAAACACCACCTTATATCCACTTGATGTTAACTGTCCAATGCTCAACAAATTATGATCTAAGCTTGGCACATATTTAATATCATGAATCAACTTCTGAACTCCTCCAACCATTTTTACCAAAACTGAGCCTTTCCCTAGTACTTCAACTTCCATATCATCTCCCAATTTCACCTTGTGATTCACTTACTCTTCCAAACTGTAAAACAAAATTTTCCTACCTGTCATATGACTAGAGCTTCCACTTTCCAACAACCAAATTGAATAATCTTCACTCTCATCTTCCTCATGTACAATAAAGCGAGACTTCCATATTCACTAGAATCTACTTCATTCTAAGAGTTTGAATTTGAACCTTTTTCAAAAAAATTTTTCTTTGCAGCAAAAAATGAGACTAAGTATGGTCAAACTTCTTACAATTATAACATAGTATATTCTACAATCCTCCTCTATTAAATCTCGATCATTAAACTGCCTCCGGCCTCTTGCAAACCTCCCAAATGGTCTTGAACTAGTTCTCATCTCTACGCCATATATTACTCTCATTAGCAAACTGTTATCTCTCGACTAAGCGCCTTTTGATTTCGATAACCATTGTCTCTAAAACTGCCATCACATCTACCTCTCCCTCTAAAATTTTTTTGTCTTTTTCCTCTCATTACACTTACGCCACTTCTTGAGTCCCCCTCGAACAACAAAAGTCTTGTCATCATACTTCTTAGAGAATTGGTTAAATCTAGCTTTATGAGCTTGTAAGGATCCACTCAATTCATCTAGAGATACTTTAGACATATCTCGTTCTTCTTCAACTGAAGTCACAACATGCACAAATCATGAGGATAAACTTCTCATGACTTTCATCACAACTTCTGTATCTTTCAATTTACTAACCATTCCTCTAATTTTATTCACAACTGCCAAAACTCTAGTAATGTACTGCTACACTGCTTCCTGCTCCTTCATCTTCAACAAATCAAAATTTTGCCTCAAGGTTTACCGTCTCACTGAAACTATTCTAGAGGTACCTTGATTTTTATTTTTTATATAGTCCTAAGCCTCCTTAGCCGTGTCAAATCTCACTACCCCGTGGAGAATAGTTTCATCAACAGCTTGCTACAACAAGAACAAGGCTTTAACATCATTCTCCAAGTCCTTTTCGTTTGGATTCTCTTTACTTATACTGTCACACCCACCCCTTCCACCGAGGTAAATGTGGCACCCATCAGTTAAAAATTCCCTTTTAAGCTGAAACCGACACTCTGTTTTTAAACAAAAATCGAGACCTACAAATCACAATTTACAACTTTACACCAACTACGAGGTTCAAATACATAAATACCATGAATACAATAACTCAAATTTGCGGTACTAACCGCTACAAGATCACAACACCAATAACAAAAAAAGAAAGAGGGGACCCACTGCGAGTCCCCGGACTCAACCCCGACTAGCTCTATACTCGATCGGAGCAATCTAGGGTCCTCGCTCCCTGCAGCTACATGACACATTGAGTTGGTCGGTGGTGGCTTAATAATTTCAAATACTTAAATACAGTATATATAAAATATATAAATACCAACTGCTCAAATAATTTTCCAATTTTTCCAAAATACCAGAATTCTAGCAAAATACAATCTTTAAAGAACTTTCGAAACATAAATTCAACATAAATCACATCAATTTGATTTTTCTCGAGAAAACACAATTTTTGTGAGAGACCCGCCTCATCACAATTCAAAAATAACATAAATCTCAAATTCAAAAATACGAATACCCAACACTCACCCAACATAACATGAGTCTAGAAAACTCTCTAAACCTTCGCGCGTGGCAGCTGGGTTCGAGCCGTCCAAGGAACTCATGTCCCTGATCGTTGACCCATCGGGTTCACCGGTCGGTGACCCCAGCTACCGATGAATATCCATCAGGGGCTCTGCACTCCCACCGAACCGGCCCTCGTAGTAATCAACACCCAGGTCCACCACGCCACCTCTAAAGGCTGGCCCGTGGGGACCCACTACTGCAGTAGTCGGGCCTTAGCCCGTCACCATCAAAACCATCAAGTAAATACAACAATAATACCATCTGTATAAATCATAACACAGGATCCTTTTCCAGGACAAGTATTCACATCACGGAAATAACCATTATTTTCCACAAAGCCAATGCCAAAAGTATAACAATGCATAATGCCAGTAAAGCCCAGATCCACGATACCATTCCTATACCAGGAATGAAAACCAATTCTACTAACAATGCCGATAAAACATCTTTAATATGCTCACATGATTTCGCAAATCACTCCAAATCAAAAGCATATATACCCATCAAAAATAAATACAAGAATTGAATAATTAAATCACATATACATGTATTTTTTTACTATTCACAAATACGTATAATTATACAAAACGAATGTATCAATACGGTTATCATGAACATCAATGGCAAAACAAATATACGTATATTTCAACTATATATGGAATCAAACATGATAAAAATGAAATACTTAAACATTTATTTCAAAATACTAGCCATTAAACAATTATTTCAAAATAATAATAATTAATCAATTATTTAAAATAATAGCCACTACCAACTCACCTGGTGTCCTTGAGTTCCTTGCTAGACCTGGAACTCCTCCCAAGCCTAATCAACACCTAGTAGGATAACATAATAAAAATAAATAAATACAACTAAAAACATAATTTATTCCAATAGAAAATACAAGAAATCAATAACTGACTCTCTAATTGGCCCACTCACTCCAATCGGTTCAAACCTGACCTTGTATAACCAAATTGGTCTCCAATTGCACTTAAGCCAACTCAATTTGGGCTAAACACAGTTAAACCAATCTGAACCAATCTCAATTCCATTGAACCAGACTCAAATTCACTGAACCAAACTCAATTCTTATTCAAAATCCATTGAACCAACTTGGTTCAGTCCAAAATCCTTAACCCAAATCAATTGAACCAAACCCAAACCATCTCAACTTGATTTGATCAAACCCAACTCAACCAAACCAATTCAACTCAACCCATTTCAATTTGGTTAAACCCAACCAATTCAATCTAACCATCATCATTAACACCTTAATCATCATCATCATCAACTTAATTAATCAAACCAAACCCTAATCTCGGTGCTACAGTAATTGCTACAGTAAAACCGAAAATCTCATCCTCCATTCAAGCTAGATTCATCATAAATACAATGATTTTTCAACACAAATTGAAGCAACAATCATCTATAATCATTAAACATGTTTTTCCTACTCAAATCCATAATTATTTTCATCAAATCCATCAAATACACATATATACATGCATACATACACTCATTCATCAAAAATACACCAAGAAAAGCCCTTACCAATTAAAACCATATCTCCGGCGAGCTCCCTCCGACGATCTCCAAGTCCCTCTCCTTAAAACCTCCAATTTCTTCCCATTTCTTCATCTTCTCGGGTTACTGTAGCAGATGAAGGGAGAAGAAGATGAACCATCAAAATCTAGAGTTTTCTCCAACTTAAGTTTTCAGCCGAAATTCACATTTAGTCCCTCAAAATATAATTTCTTACAAAACAGTCCCTGAAAAACTCACCAATGATCCCTGAATTATGAAATAGTATTCTCAAAAGGTCCTTTCAAATTATTCAATGATCCCTGGATTATAAAACAACATTTCAAAAAGATCCCTTCATCTTACCTTTCAGTCCTTGGTTTTCAGAAACATTTTATATCAATCCTTTTTTAATTACTCTTTAACCCAAAATCTGTTATAAACTTTCACATTTAAGTCCTTATTCTTTTCACTTGGGGTTTCTCAACAAGATTAATCTGTAGAAAACCTTACTGCAACTGTAGTAATACCCTGAATATATTTTCTAACAGTTATCCACAGGTTCAGGGTATTACAATCCTTCCCCCTTAAGAAAATTTCGTCCTCGAAATTTCTTAGCATTTATCCATCTGATATCACTGAATTTCACTTATTTGTTCCAAGACCCTGTTTCTCTTGCTACAAATCTGCTCAATAGTAAATAATCACACTGCAATTCACTATGTATCAGTCAATAAAGAGCATCCAAACACCTTTCTTTGGCATCTTTAAGTTAACTCATTTTGGATAAAATCAATTCCGATAAAATCTCAGCCATGATTCTGATCACAGTACACTACTCAGCTCTTTGTCTCAAATGTCAAAATCAACTATCAGTACTCAATCCCAATATGCAACTTAGGTTTTAACCCGATTGGAGACTCTAAATACTTCTATTGGGCCCTTAACTTTATTTCTAATCACTACTAACTCTCCAAGTCTAGACATGGCTTCTAAACTTAAGCTCAGATCACAACCCGTGATCTCTACCAAACCGGGTTATCTCAACCTACAGCTCTGATACCAAAAGATGTCACACCCACCCCTTCCACCGAGGTAAATGTGGCACCCATCAGTTAAAAATTCCCTTTTAACTGGAAACCCGACACTCTGCTTTTTAAAACAAAATCGGACTCTACAAATCACAATTTACAACTTTACACCAACTACGAGTTCAAATACATAAATACCATGAATACAATAATCTCAAATTTGCAGGTACAACCGCTACAAGATCACAACACCAATAACAAAAAAAGAAAGAGGGGGGACCCACTGCAGTCCTGACTCAACCCCGACTAGCTCTATACTCGATCAGTGCAATCTAGGGTCCCGCCTCCCTCAGTTTACAAGACATTCACTGGCTCAGAGTGGCTTTAATAATTTCAAATACTTAAATACAAGATATATAAAAATATATAAATACCAACTGCTCAAATAATTTTCCAATTTTTTCCAAAATACCAGAATTCTAGCAAAATACAATCTTTAAAGAACTTTCGAAACATAAATTCAACATAAATCAACATCAATTTGATTTTTCTCGAAAAACACAAATTTTTGTGAGAGACTGCCCTCATCACAATTCAAAAATAACATAAATCTCAAATTCAAAATACAGCAATACCCAACACTCACCCAGCATAACATGGTCTAGAAAACTCTAAACCTTCGCCGTGGTCAGCGGTTAGGTTCAGGCCGTCGAGGAACTCATGTCCTTAACGTTGACCCATCTGGCTCACCCGGTCGGTGACCCTGCCACCGATGAATATCCGAGTCGTGGCTCTGCACTCCCACCGAACCGGCCCTCGTAGTAATCAACACCCTGTGTCCACCACGCCACCTCTAAAAGGCCGGCCCGTGGGGACCCACTATCGATAGAGTCGGGCCTCAGCCCGTCACCATCAAAACCATCAAGTAAATACAACAATAATACCATCTGTATAAATCATAACACAGGATCCTTTTCCAGGACAAGTATTCACATCACGGAAATAACCATTATTTTCCACAAAGCCAATGCCAAAAGTATAACAATGCATAATGCCAGTAAAGCCCAGATCCACGATACCATTCCTATACCAGGAATGAAAACCAATTCTACTAACAATGCCGATAAAACATCTTTAATATGCTCACATGATTTCGCAAATCACTCCAAATCAAAGCATATATACCCATCAAAAATAAATACAAGAATTGAATAATTAAATCACATATACATGTATTTTTACTATTCACAAATACGTATAATTATACAAAACGAATGTATCAATACGGTTATCATGAACATCAATGGCAAACAAATATACGTATATTTCAACTATATATGGAATCAAACATGATAAAATGAAATACTTAAACATTTATTTCCAAAATACTAGCCATTAAACAATTATTTCAAAATAATAATAATTAATCAATTATTTAAAATAATAGCCACTACCAACTCACCTGGTGTCCTTGAGTTCCTTGCTAGACCTGGAACTCCTCCCAAGCCTAATCAACACCTAGTAGGATAACATAATAAAAATAAATAAATACAACTAAAAACATAATTTATTCCAATAGAAAATACAAGAAATCAATAAGCGACTCTCTAATTTGGCCCACTCACTCCAATCGGTTCAAACTCGACCTTGTATAACCAAATTGGTCTCCAATTACACTTAAGCTCAACTCAATTTGAGGGCTAAATACGATTAAACCAATCAGACCAATCTCAATTCCATTGAACCAGGGACTCAAATTCACTGAACCAAACTCAATTCTTATTCAAAAATCCATTGAACCAAACTTGGTTCGATCCCAAAATCCTTAACCCAAATCAATTGAACCAAAACCCAAACCATCTCAACTCGATTTGATCAAACCCAACTCAACCAAACCAATTCAACTCAACCCATTTCAATTTGGTTAAACCCAACCAATTCAATCTAACCATCATCATTAACACCTTAATCATCATCATCATCAACTTAATTAATCAAACTAAACCCTAATCTCGGTCTACATGTGAATCAGCTACAAGAAACCGAAAATCTCATCCTCCATTCAAGTTTTCAGATTCATCATAAATACAATGATTTTTCAACACAAATTGAAGCAACAATCATCTATAATCATTAAACATGTTTTTCCTACTCAAATCCATAATTATTTTCATCAAATCCATCAAATACACATATATACATGCATACATACACTCATTCATCAAAAATACACCAAGAAAGTTCTTACCAATTAAAAACTATATCTCCCAGTAGCTCCCTCCGACGATCTCCAAGTCCCCTCTCCTTAAAACCTCCAATTTCTTCCCATTTCTTCATCTTCTCGAGTTACTGTAGCGGATGAAGGGAGAAGAAGATGAACCATCAAAATCTAGAGTTTTTCTCCAACTTAAGTTTTCAGCTGAAATTCACATTTAGTCCCCTCAAAATATAATTTCTTACAAAACAGTCCCTGAAAAACTCACCAATGATCCCTGAATTATGAAATAGTATTCTCAAAAGGTCCTTTCAAATTATTCAATGATCCCTGGATTATAAAACAACATTTCAAAAGATCCCTTCATCTTACCTTTCAGTCCTTGGTTTTCTGAAAACATTTTTATATCAATCCTTTTTAATTACTCTTTAACCCAAAATCTGTTATAAACTTTCACATTTAAGTCCTTATTCTTTTCACCTGGGGTTTCTCAACAAGATTAATCTGTAGAAAACCTTACTGCAACTGTAGTAATACCCGAATATATTTTCTAACGGTTATCCACAGGTTCGGGTATTACAATCCTTCCCTTATAGTACCGTCTCCCTAAATTTCTTAGCATTTATCCATCCGAGATCAATTTCACTTACTTGCTCCAAGACCCCGTTTCTCGCTACAACCGCTTCAATAGTAACAATCACACCCAGAAATCAATATCATGTACCAACAAACAACATGGTAAACACATTTTCGGGTATCTTCGTCAACTCATTTTTGGATAAAAACAATTCGTCAAATATTCCCCAACCCGATCCTGATCACAGTATACACTCAGCTCTTGTCTCAAATGTCAGAACCTACCACCGGCCCTCAACCTCATTGACGCAACTTAGGTTTTGCAGAACCCGATTGAAGATTCTAAATACTTCTACGGCCCTTAACTTCTCTGTCTAATCACTACTAAACCTCTAAGTCAGATACATGACTTTCTAAATCTCTAGGCCCATGATCACAAACCCGTGATCTCTACCAAACTGCGGACATCTCAACCTACAGCTCTTGATAAGCATACCAAAAGATGTCACACCCACTCTTGCTACTCGAGGTAATGTGGGTGCACCCACTCAGCGAAAATTCCTTTTAACTCTGGAACCCACAATCGCTTAAACAAAAATCAGATCTACAAATCACAAATTTACAACTTTACACCAACTCAGGTGTCTCAAATAATACATAAATATCACGAATACACATCCCTCAAATCTAAGTGGTACAAACTCGCTTACAAGATCACAAACTACTAACGACAAGAAATAAAGAGTGACTCAATGGGCAGTCCTCGGACCTCAAACTCCTCGGACTAGCCTCTATAGCTCGATCAGTGCAATTCAGGTCCCCGCCTCCGCAGCCACATGACATTCAACTGGCCTTCCAGAGTGGCTTTAATCAATTTCAACACTTAAATACAAGATATATAGTATATAAATGACTAAACTCCTCAAACAATTTTCCAACCTTTTCCAAAATACCGCATTCTTAGCAAAATACAATCTTTAGTTACCTTGAAACATAAATTCAACATGGGGATCAACATCAATTCGATTTTCTCTCAGAACACAAATTTTGCATGAGAGTCCGGGTCTCAATTGCACAATTTCAAAATATAACATAAATCCCCAAATTCAAAATAACACAAGTAATACCCAACACTCACCCAAAGATAACATGGTCTCAGAAAACTCTCTAAACCCTCGCCGTGGCCGCGTGCTTAGGTACGTGAGCCGCCAAGGAACCCACGCACCTGACCGCCGACTCCACCTGGCTCACTGGCTTCCACCTGGCCGGCTAGCCCGGTTACACGACATCCAGCCTGCAGCTCTACACTCCCACCGAATCGCCCTCGTAGGTCAACACGCAGTCCACCACGCCACCTCTGTAAGGCACGGCCTCGTGGGGACTCCACTATCGGCAGTGAGTTCGGGCCCCTAGCCCGCCACCATCAAAAACCATCAAGTTAAATACAAAGAATAATACCATCCGTGTAAACTGGCAACACGTGATCCTTTTCCGCAGACAAGTATTCACATCACGTGAAAATAACCGCTTATTTTCCACAAAGCTAACGCCAGTATAGAGCAATGTCATATACCAAGAAGAGCCCAGATTCCACGATACCATTCCTATACCGTGAACGAAACCAATTCTACTAACAACGCCGATAAAACATCT
>NW_024087271.1:0-1162 GCF_009730915.1 Dioscorea cayenensis subsp. rotundata
ACAATGAAACACATGGACGTGGGCTTGACAATCCTCCCGTGCTGGTGTGGTGCTTGATGGAGCTAAATCCTTGGAAGTTAAATTCCAACAGGTCGTGAAGCACACACGACTAACTGCAAAACAAATTGACTGTGTCTATGACTAAGCCCTCACTTCCATAATCGACAAGACTATCCGCATGATGCATCAATGGGGTTCCATGAGGGCTCAATAAACAAAAACAACTCGAGTATATAAAAAAATAGAGCAATAAAATACAACTCGAGACAAAACTAAAAGATAAACTCAGAAGGAGGATCCTTTCTGAGCATACAAGTCCAAAATAAAATGCGAAAAATAAGAACAGAGAAGGTAAAGACGTCTCAAGTGTAGGTGTCAATTGTTGGTGCATCTGTTGCTGCTGCTGGTGAAGATGACACTAATGCTGCAAAATAAATGAAGATTGGGCGAAGAAAAGAGAAAGAAAAGCTTACCGATGAAATGAGAATGAGAGACTAGAAAACGGCCGGAAAACTCAAGTAACAATCCTTTTAAATGATGGTGATAGGTCAGGAGAGTGCAAGGGTGTTCTCTGAGTGATTAGGAGTGTAAAGATGAAGAAAACCGAAAAGATTGTAAAGAAAACCCACGCCCGTGTGACTCTCCAAGAGAGTCCCACAGGGGCAGATGCACGCCCCTGTGGCTTCTCTGTCCAATCGAGAAAATTCTCTAAGTGTTTCACACGCCCGTGCGACAACTCTACACGGGCGTGGATCCTTACTGGGCAATTCACAGGAGCAGGCGCACGCCCCTGTCTTCTGGGATGGAGGAGAAATTTTTTGGAGAGAAACACACGCCCGTGTGGAAATTATGCACGGGCGTGGACCATCACAAGGGCGCTCAGAGGGGTGAGTCCATGCCCCTGTGCCGTCTCTGGATGAGCTCTGAATGAAAACACACACTCGTGCGAAAATTCCACACGGGCGTGTGTTTTATTTGGACACTTAGAAAACTATGCAGGCTCTGCAGAAAATTCCTGAACGCAAATATACACTCAGAGCCTTCCTAACAATGCAATTTTAACCAGAGAAAACACGAAAAACACGCTCAAATGACCAAGATTCTTCACCACACACGATTAGACACATGATAACACCATAATGTCCACAAGAAAATCACAATG